>NC_060272.1:95936460-96055619 GCF_021613505.1 Equus quagga
CGAACTTAACCACTCGGCCACGGGGCCAGCCCCATGTAGCACTCATTTTTAAAACCATCTGCACCTCTTGCTTATTTGAGGGGATAGATTTTTTTACTAGTAATTTGATTCTTAGTGATTACTGGTCTATTCAAGTTTCCTAATTTTCCTTGAGTCAACTTTGCTATTTAATATTTTTCTAGAAAAAATATTTTTAAAGTTTTCAAAATTTTTAGAATAAAATTGTTCATATACTCTATTATTCTTTTCAATCTCTACTATACCTGTAGTTATATCGTTCTTTTTTTATTCTTAATGTTATTTATTTGTGTCTTCTTTTTTCCTTTTTCAATCTTTCCAGAGATGGGTTCATTTTATTCATTTTTTCTAAGAACTAAATTTGGTTTACATTTTTATTTTTATTTTCTATTATTTCCTTGTTTTCTACTTTATTAAATTCTGCTTTCATCTTTTTTTCCACCTGATATTAATGTTGCTACACTGGCTTTCTTCTTGTTGTTATGATTCATGTTCTTTCTGTTTAACCTCAGAGTCCCTGCCTTTGCTCCTGGGCACCAATCACTATTTATTTCCACCAGCATCTCTGTAACTGACCTACGAGTTCATGGGGTACCATAATACTCATGTTTCCCTACTGCTGACTTCCAGTTCCAGATCAAGAAGGAGACTGGAGCCTGGAATTGTTTGTTAGGCCTGGATCTTTCATCTAACCATATTGCAAGTGGCCTCCTTCTCAACTTTATTATAATGATCTGGCTGAAGATAATTACCTCCCTAAGGCCCCGTTTCTTATCTGTAAGCTGTCAGTCCAGCACACACATACCCACCCAACCTTACGTGGCAGCCCTGCCCTGGTCAGCCCACATGGATCCTTCAACTAGACTCCTGTATCGATCCATCCTACCAACCTGGCCCTATAGTCCATTCTTCATTCACTGGCTTGAGCGAGCCTTTCAAATGTAAATATCATCCTACCACTACCCACCTTCTTAAAACCCTCCAATGCCTTCTCATTTATTTTGGAATAAAGTCCTAATTCTTTACTATAGCATATAAAGCCTTACATGTCACAGTTGCTGCTTACACCTCTGATCACTAAGACCACTGTCTCCATCAGCCCTCAGTCTTGTATGCGAGACTCATTTCCAATTTAGTAATTTGGTGCCAGCTGTACTCTCTGCCTAGAACTCTCTTGCCATGGCTGGTTTATTTCCATCATTTGTTGGCTCCCCAGAGAGACCTTCTGTAATTGCTCCATCTAGAGTAGCAGTAAGTCTACCCTCAAGTTATTCTGGCCCAGCGAATTTAAGAATCTAAGAGTAATTCTTATTTTTAAAAAATACTTATAACTGCTTCAGTGTGATGAATAAAATAATACATTTGCTTAAATGCCCAGCCGACTGAGTTAGGGCTCTTTTGCCGGGGCACAACGTGACAGAACATCTTGCAAGATAAGTGGAAATACCATTGGTGATAACAGATGTTCCACATTTCCCCGTTTAATGAAATGCTACTTTAATAAATGTTTTAAAAGTATCTATGATTGCCCTGATGACAATAATTTAAGCACTTTCCTTATCGACTGCTGACTTTTAAAACAGATATTAAAGACAGATCGAGTTACAGTGTCTGTTCTACAGCACGAGTCCTCTTTCGGCATCCTCCAACTGCTGCCTTTCCCACCGGAGGAGGGAAACTCCCTCTAATGAGTCAGCACTTCACAAAGACAAGGTCCTCATTTTCAGCCTTTGTCCTGGGCACCCAGGACATACCCAGCTCTGAAGCCATCTCTTCTCCCCTGATGACTTTTGGCTCACCTCGGCCTTGGGAAGTGCACTTACGCTTTTGCTGGACCTCCGCCAGTCAGTGACCCTGCAAAGTTACACCCTCCTGATGGCCCCACCCTAGCCTCCTCCATAGCTGAAAGATAGATGGCACATGAGACATTATTTCATAACTACTCATAATTCTGAAGAATTTTGTAGGCCTTTAGTTTAAATAAAGATATAAAAATTTGCTTCTTCCTCTTCTCCTTTCCCCACCACCCCCATAGCCATGGGGAGGACGTGAAATGCCCTTCATTTTAAGAATAGGAGCTAACGTTTCTTAAGGACTTATCATGGCCAGGTCCTCTGCTGAATAATTCACTTTCCCATTTTATTATAGTTAGGTCAATTGGAGATTACCTAAAACTGCCCTATCCCCCTATACTATCATAGCCCCATCCCAACCCACCATGTCAAAAAAAGAAAAAGCTCATGTAACATGGGATTTCTGACAATCTAGTTATGAGGATGGTACCCATAGTTACTTTTTGCATTGACATTTACATTTTGCCTGGTTATGATCTGAAGTCTTCATTTGATTTGTCTGACAATATATTTTTTCTATAAAATGAATGTATTATGACAAATGAATAGATTATGTAAACTTTTCATTCACACTTCATTTGCCTTAACTACATCAAATATTTCTGCTGACTCTTTTAGAATTAATGGTATTAGTAGCTAACATTTATTGCAAGTTTATTTTAACCCAGACTCTCTAAGATACCTACTTAGATTATCTTACTTTAAAGTAACAGTATTATTATTATCCATTTGTGAATCGGCAGTCTGAGGTACCAGTTTAGTAACTGCTCCAAACTCTCTAACAAGTAGAGGAAGTTAGATTCAAACTCGGGTCTTCTGACTCCAGGGTCCACATGCTTAATGGCCACACGCCTCTGTCTGCCAATAGCCAAAGCTGTGTGCATCTGGGACAAACATCCTCACTTTCTCTAGAACCTCCAGTTGAACTCCTTTATGTATCCCACTGTGCTTCCATAGTCCATTTTATTATGATCTTAACTATCATCCATGAAATGAAAATAATTACACTGCCATCTTACTGGGTATGCTGCGAAGCTACACGATTTTTTTGAAAAGAGGTTTCAGGGGAACTAAATTCCTTCCAACTTATACTTTGAGCCCATTCACATCCAGTCTCATTCAGGAACAGGAATGACAGCAGTTTTTCTGAGCAGACATAAAAATCAAGGGGCATTTCTGCCTCTACAACCTGCGTGAAAGAGTTATTTTATATTCCCGAATGAAACTCTGCACAGCCCCAGCTCCTTCCCCCAGTCTGAGCAGCGGTGGTGGCCAGTATACGGAGAGAACTGGGAGGCAGGTGATCGTCCTTATTTAGCTGTGCCAGTGATCATGTGACCAGAAAATGGAGGCGACTCTGTATTTCCAGTCAACTGCTCCAGAAGGGAGATGCTGAGGAGCTGTAACGGAGCATCCTTCTTGCCCCCCGGTAGCCAGCCTCCTCGCATCCTCAGAAGGTAGGTGGGTCCTGGTGTGGCTCTAGGAGGATCGTGTATGGGGAGGACAGATTGCAATGGAGAGTGCTGCTCTCGCAGACTAGTCTATTGCTGCTGGGAAGTTGGAGGGGGAGAAGGAGGGGGATGAGAGGATGCGGAGCTCTGCCCAGCCCCTCGCGAGTGACAGCTGGCAGCTGCATTTCATTTGTATGAACTCCTACTGGAAAGGCTTGTGGTCCCTTATGCTGTCCCTGCCCCGCCCTTGGCAACCAGGTAATTGGGGAACATAAACTCTGCACAGCTGTAAACATTTTTTATTCCCTTATGTCTATGATGAAAATAGAGATAGAAAACCAAAGGAAGTGACAGTTTGGAAACTGTTTAGGACTCTTGCCTAACGGGTATTACAGTGTCTGTTTGGGTTATTTGACAAGCACAGTGGCCCTGGTACGGTGGCATTTTTATTTTTATACTATTGCTAATAGTTATTGAAGCTGGTAACCTACATTTCTCTTTTTTTCTAATGAATCTTATAACCTTTAAATCTTACCTAAGTTCTAAGCTGCATAAATAGGTCATCTTCAAAAATGGGCTTATGTTGTTCTCTCTTGACTTTCCAAAATTAAGAGACAGAATAAGCTACTTATAGAATATCTGTATTTCCCTGAGAAACTAAGTTATATGAGAAACTAAAAGAAATTACCACCTGGTCAATTTCAACCAAGAAATACAGAGGTTGTTAAATTCATGTGGAGACCAAAAAACAAGACTCCCACCTAGAAGGAGTGATTTCAAGTACGATTCTGCCTGAGATCAGAGTCTGCCTGTGGTGATTTAAGGGAGAGGGACCTAATCTTTACACTTTATCCTCCTTCTCTTATTTGAACTGTTGATGTGGTATTGATTTTATGTAAATTGTTAGGTGAGCACACCTTCCAGGCTCACTTCCAACCAGATGACTGCCCAAAGCCCCTCCTCTAGAGAAAAATGGGAGCTGCCACTGAACGAGTCCGTTTCAAAATGTTCATCTGATGAGAGTTTTCTTAAAATCGTAACTGATAATATTCACAGAATGTATAATCGGGAATCATTAGGTTAAACTTCCTGGTGATTAAAAAAAATGGCCCACGAAATTTCTCTTAATTCATAAGAGAGACTTCTTGTCTGGGAGGAAAAGAAGTGCCTTTATGGAAACCTCTCTATTAGTAAATTACACATATTCAGAATGGTGAATGCTCTGTACTTTAAAACAGGCTTGGACTTTGCTCTGCGACTCAAAGACAAATAGAAAACAAGACGAGGCTGTTGTCATTCACAGTCAGCGGCAGCTAAACATCCCCAGGAGATTTAGCTTTGTAATGCAAAGTTACCCTTGATGTCCTAAATAAGGTCTGGAGCCTAATGGGTGCTTAAGGATAATGAGCCAGATTCTCCTTCCTATTAGCAAGACGTCAAATTAACTTTTTCCCGGTGGTTAGGGCTCTCTTTGATGCTTCCCAGTGAATTTCCATTTCCATTCCATTGGGTTTTTCATTCTTGAATGGCTTTGTAGTAGGGGAAGGATCTGTCTCTTATTAAAGCATCACAAGACTCCTTGAACTTTGGACTTCATACTTCCGAGCTAGCTAGAGGTCAAGGTGTGGGGTTTGCAAGTAGGTTTAGGTACACAATCTAGCTTACAACAGGAAAGCTTGAGTTCACCTACAGCAAATAAAAGCTTCTATTTCTTTCTTCTTAGCTGGCCTGGAATTGCTTGCCTTTCAACTCGCCAAGATTTTGCAGACAGGGGCTTTACCTGAACCAAGTTCCTACCAGAGTAGTATTTGAATGTGGGATGATTTCTTATTTCTTGTCAATTCCAGTTAACGGGATAGTTGAAGAAAAGGGGGAGGGGTGAGAAGGGCGGGAGGGAAAAGTAGCAAAGGACAGATTTGGTCCCTGGATTCTTGACTGCCTCAGAGTTGACAAAGAACATTTGGATACACTCCTTCTGGATTGATAATGGCAGGAATCGTGGGGTGTGGGTGAGTAGGTGTGCAAGAGGAGTGGAAGAGGCAGGAGTGGATGGCCCCTGTCTGAGCTCCCTTATCATTTGAGGACACGGTCAAGCCATTTGCCTGCTATTTTGATAGTTGCTTGATTCTCTGTATTGTTCTTGCATCCTGAATTTCAACTGCTAAGGTAATATAAGCTGAAATAAATCTTAGAATTCATTTTGACTCACTTCTTTGTTTATAGGTAAGAAAATGAGCCCTCGTTAGGGATTGACTCAAGATCACATGGTCAGAGGCTGAGCCAGATCAGAACCAAGGGGGGCCTAGCTGTTGATCTCTCGCTATTTCCTTTCACCCCAGGGCCTTTGAGAAGCCCTTAGCAAAATCTGGTCTATGCATTTAAATTTCTCAGGGCTTCAAAAAAATTTACCACTCTTCTATTTTAAGGATAAGGTGACATTTCCTAATTCCTTAACAACACTTAGAAATTTGGGGGAAATGAAACTGAACTCCACTCTCAGAGCTTGTGCGTTTATTTTGAACGAGATGCTATCCCTAGGGTTGCATGTGATACAAAGATCATTAAGACGCAGTCTCTCTTACCTCACTCAGTGGGGGGGAGGGGGTAAAACAAATGGCCTGCAAAGGGCAAAGTGAAGTCCATTCCATAGGAGGTGTAACCCAGTGCTCTGGGCCCTCCAAGGCGGGAGAATCTTACTCCTTCCCCTTTATTGTAGAGGAGCGAGTGCAGGATTCATGGACAAGGCAGATTCAATAGTTGGGGGAATGAGCATTTCAGCAGAAGGAATATAAACCAGACCATAGAGGCAGAAGAACCATCAGCAAGACTTGGGAAACTAGGAGCTCGTTTTGTCTGAAAGCTAGAGCATTTGGGGACTCTAAAGGGTGGATTGATCTAAATGGTGGAGAGTCCTGAGTGTCAAGCAAAGAAGTTTGTATTAAATGTGCAGGCAGTGGGAAGTCAGTGTTTTTTAAGCTGAGTGTTGTGACTGGCAATAGACTGGCATTGCTGTCCGAGAAATGGGAGGAAGATGGAAGGTGGTAGTGCACCTGAAACATGACAGAGGCTGAAACTGTGCCTAGGATGGAAAGAAGGGAGGCAATTCCAGAATTGCAGACACGGGAGAAAGACTGAGTGCTTGAAAATTGAGGGAGATGATAATCTACTGGGGAAGTGCATGGGGAAGAATTGGTACGCCCTGTGATAGGTTATCATTTCCTTCCTCAAGAGTGAGCATCTGCAGCCTTGGTGCACTTGATGTAAGTTTAGATAAGCAAGGTGAAGAAAGTGGGAAGCTCTCTCATCTGAACAAGGAAGAGCCACTTTGGCAGCAGCACTTGCAGAAAGCTAAATCCTCATCTGGTTAGTCAGCATTAGGTCATGGTCCAAGGCTGGCCCACGGTCTCTATGACTACACTTACTTTGTTACCAAGAGTGCAGGTCTGTAAACCTCTATATCTACTGAAGGGTCCTGTTGGGGTGGGGTGTGAAGAGGCTGGTGACATTTTCCTCCAGGCATCCTCTTCCCTCCTGGGAAGTGGCTGTCTGTCTCTAATCTTACAGGGAGAGTACAGAGAACTCCCAGTTTGAGAGCAAGGATTAGACCAAATGCTGGCCATGACGAGCTCCAAGAAGATTCTGACTCATAGGGTAGAAGAACAGAATGAGTCTTGACAGTGGGTGTGGGGGCTGGGGACAAAGTGGGGAGAAAGGGAACGGGAGAGCTCAGATGTAATCCAGCCCCACTCCCTCCCCAGCCTGTCTGTGATGTCCAGCCCAAATACTGCCTCTTGTCTAGAGACTTCCAGGTTAATCCTCTCTACACACTACTCCTGTCTCTATAATTCCATGGTTACCTCTCAGGCATTGTACCCCTCCTGTGCTATTTTGTGTGAACCTGTGTATATCTTTTCTTCTTCATTGGCCTAGCTTTTAAATTCTCTGAAGGCAGAATGTTTCTGAAGCATTCTCGTTGTAATGCACCCTCTCCCAGACTGGTTTAACACTTTCCATCTGGTTCTAGGACTGAAACATTTGTTGAACTCCTACCTGAAAGAGTAGCCTGGGAAACACCCAGTGAGTACTAGAGAAGTTACATCTGTCAAAGCTTGTGGGAAACTGCTTTGGAAACCCCAGGTGGATAATCAGAATTGTTTAGGTGTAGCATTGCATGGAGACAGAACTTTCCAAGTCTCTTCCAGTCCAAAAGTTCAGTAAGGAACATGAGCTTTCTATAGCCCCTTGAAAAGTAGGGTTTAGTGTTGTCCAAACCCATCATGGAAGCCCCAGTCATAAAGCTTCCATGAATGGGAAGCTTTCATTGCTCATGAAGCAAGAGAACCACGAGAGAAATAAACATGTTACCACTTAGCAATTAAATTTTTCTATGCCCAGCTAACTCCCAGAAATACCCAGGAAAGGTTTATGAAATGGGAAGTTCTAGAAATAGCTCTTCCTAAAATAAAACAGGAGTGAAACCAACATAAGGTGACCTCAGGAGAGCAGCTGTGCAAGAGGTAGCTTAGGAGGACAGGTAAAATGTTGATGAGAGGAGAGCTAGAGATTATTGAAAGGTCACTGTCGATAACTGGAAGAAAGAAAGCTTTAGATGGAGTAAAGCCCCAACCCTGGGCTGGCCATGAGGAAGTGTCCTTTGTGCATTAGACTAAGTTCAGCAGTAATCAAAGGTCATGTCCTTGATATAAGGCCTGAGACTGGATTTCCCATGACAACCCTCACCAAAATTTTTCATGCACTTGCCAGTTTATCAGCTCAAGGCTTGTTTTTAACTAATTTAATAGGTATGTGACTGGTCTTAGGCTGTTAATTTCATTTCTCAGGACTAACTTTTATTTACCAGCAGAGACCTGGTAACCAGAAAATGTGAGTAATGTACCAGACAGAGTCTTGGAATCCCATGTAATGCTATAATTCTGTGAAAAACAATTATTTAAAAGCATAAGCACATTCTTTCCCTAAATAGCTGTCTACATGTACACAATGAAGACATAGCAATGTAAAAGAAACAGCCAAATGAATCAGCTCTCCCTCTGACGTTCACATAGCTGTACGATTACTGAACGCATCCCTCAGGAGAGTATGAAATTAATCAAGTCTAGTAAATTAGCTTCATGGAATGTGATTATACTATGCAGTAAGGCACATGTAAGTAAAGGTGATGGCATCTTTCTCTCAGTCTCGAGGGGCCTAACTTGGGCTTCTCTCCCTCCTTCTAGATCTGTCAGGCAGGAGGCGGAAGGGCTTTCTAGTAGGAGGGATGAAGGGAAGGACTGATATGCCCCTTCCACTGCTAAGATCCTCCTCTTTGAAACTCGGTGTGCCTGGGAAGGAGATCAGATACTGTATTCATTTGTTTGAGCTGCCATAACAAAGGAGCAGCTAGGTGGCTCAAACAACAGACATTTATTTTTTCGCAATGCTGAAAGCTAGAAGTCCAAGATCAAGGTGTCGGCAGGGTTGTTTTTTTCTGAGGCCTCTCTGCGTGGTGTGGAGATGGCCGCCTTCTCCCTTTGCATTCGCATGCTCTTCCTTCTGTGTGTGTCTGTGTCTGAATTTCCTCTTCTCGTAAGGACGCCAGTCTTAGCAGATTAGCACCCACCCTAAGGACCTCATTTTACCTTAATTACCTCTTTAAATATCTTATCTCCAAATACACTCACATTCTGAGGGACTGAAGGTTAGCATTTCAGCATATGAGTTTGGGGGAACAAAATTCAGCTAATAACAGTTACTTTAAAATGTGACAGTAGACGTGCTGGGAATCCTGATGTTCCGTGACTGGTGACTGGCCTCCATACTTCCATACTTCAGTTTTGAATTTGAGGGTTCCGTGACCACCTTGAAGACTCACAGTGATTACAGGAGGCCTGGTTTAGCCCAAAAATCTTCTGAGAGTAATATTAAATATTATAATATGAGCAATATTAACTTTTACCAAATACTTTACTCATTATCTCTCTGAAATCTCACGCTATCCCTCCTATCATATCCATTTTGCGGGTGAAGAAACTAAGTCTCAGAAAGGTGAAGTATCTTTACCGCAGTCACATGGTTAATAAGAGGCAGAAGTGAGCTTGATCCCATTGACCCCACCGTGATAGATTGTCTCTCTTATTTGCGAGTGTCGGTTTTTCTTAAACTGTTCTGAAAGTCTAAGGAGAAACTCCTTGCAGGAGAAAGTGATGGGGGTTGGAGGTATGAAGGAACTTCTTTTCTGCTTTGAATTAAGGATCTAAGGGAGTCCAGAATACTCAGAAAATGTTGAAACCTTAAGTGCGATCTGGAATTTTCCCATTGCCAGGAGGTCAGGTAATCTAGATCTGTTACACCCTGACCCTTAGCAAGATGAAGGAAATAAGAACAAGAGGCAGGGCCAGCCCAGTGGTGCAGCGGTTAAGTTCGCGTGTTCTGCTTCAGCGGCCTGGGGTTCACCAGTTTAGATCCCCGGTGCGGACAGGGCACTGCTTGGCAAGCCATGCTGTGGTAGGTGTCCCACATATAAAGTAGAGGAAGATGGGCATGGATATTAGCTCAGGGCCAGTCTTCCTCAGCAAAAAGAGGAGGATTGGCAGCAGGTGTTAGCTCAGGCCTCATCTTCCTCAAAAAAAGAACTAAATAAAGACTAAGACGCAGCAAAAGGAATTAGGGACTCTGGAGGTGCCCTGGAGTTGAGTATGCAGCCACCAACTCCACCAGGCTGAAGTAGTCCCATTTATCCAGTTTTGCTTTTGTTGGCTGTGCGTTTGGTGTCATATCCAAGAAATCATTGTTAAATCTAATGTCATGAAGCTTTCCCCCTATGTTTTCTTCTAGGACTTTTATAGTTTTAGGTCTTACATTTATGTCTTTAATCCATTTTGAGTTAATTTTGTGTAAGGGATAAGATAAGGATCCAGCTTCATTCTTTTGCATGTGGATATCTGGTTGTCCCAGCATCGTTTGTTCAAGAGACTGTCTTTTCCCCATTGTGTGGTCTTGGTATCTTTGTGAAAAATCATTTGACCTTATACGTGTGGGCTTATTTCTAAGCTCTCTGCTCTGTTTCACCAGTCTATATTTCTGTCTTTATGCTGCTACCTCACTGTTTTGATTACTGTAGCTTTGTAATAAGTTTTAGAATTAGGAAGTGTGAGATGTCCAACTTGTTCTTCTTTTTCAAGATTGTTTTGGCTATTTGGGGTCCCTTGAAATTCCATATGAATTTTAGGATGGATTTTTCCATTTCTGCAAAAAATACTCTTGGAATCCAAGGCATCTGCTTTTGAAAACCACTTTCTGTTCTAATTTTTAGCAAAATTACTGAAATAATAAAAGATAACATTTTTTTCAGTGTTTTTTTCAGGCATTGCATGTTCTCCCTCTTTTCTTGGTGAGGAAACTGAGGCACATCAACTACGATGTGCCAGGCCACGTTTTCCATCCTTACCTAAATCAACTCATTTGATCCTTACAACAACCCCCTAGGTAGGTAGTGTTACTTTCCCTATTTACAGTTGAGGAAACTGAGGCACACAGGAATTCTGTAACCTACCAAAGTTCACATATTTGAAAAGATCGGAGCAGGATTCAAATGTCAGCAGTCTGACTCCGGAGTCCGAGGCTTTAGCTGCTGTCCTGTGCTCTTTCTGGGAGAAGAAAAAATACCACATCGCAGTTCGGGCTGCATTTACTAGGCTCTTGGTAGGTGCAGTGCAAGATGTGCAGAGAGGCCCCCGAGTCTCACTGGGTTGTGTCGCAGAGCGGTGCTTTCCAAATTTTGTTTTGCATTAACACATTACTAAAAAAAAGAAAAGAAAAGATAAAGATAAAAAAGAAGAAAAGATTCCTTGGTCATAAATGAGGTAAACAAAATCAAACAGATTTATTTTCTACAGGACATCTCAGACTCTATGACAGTTTCATATTCATTATAAAGTCCCCAAAAGAGGATATAAAACATGGTGTTTCCCAAACTTACTTGGCACAGAGCTCTTTTGCATACATCTGTGGAATCGCTCCTCTGGGCACAGGCTTTGGGAAGTGCTGGCTTAAACAAATGACTGGAAGTGCCCCTTCTGTGTCTCTTTTGCCCCCAGGACAGTTTGGAATACTCTGGTACAAGTGCTCCCTGTGTGTCCATTTCTGAGTCTGTCCCTATCAGTCGCAGGCCTGAGATCATGGGGAGCTGACTGTGGGAGTGGATTCCAGGACTCTGCCCCTGCCTTGCTATGGCCTGCTTCCAGGGGTCACCAGGGTCTGAGAGGTTACTCTGTTTTAAACTACAGTCAGTGACTGTGTGGGAAGGAAAAGATAGAGGACTTTTATGCTAGAGGAAAGCAAGAAACGACTGACCCACCAGGAAGGAAATACAGAAAATAAAAATGGAATGGTGTTACCAAAGGCACAGGATGCTGGAGCATCCATCATGTATTTATTCAACAAATGCTCCAGCTGCCGGCCAGTACTCTAGCTCCCGAGAATACTGCAGGGATCATGGTACCAGCTGGCCCTTTAGGAGCTGACACTTGCCTCATCCGGATGGAAATGTGTCCTTTCTCTGCCTCAGTTCCTTCATCTGGGAACCAGAAACAGAAAACGATGCCTTACAGGGATGCTATTCAAAAACAATGTTAATTTCAAAAGGATAGACTTTTGGAGTCAGAGAGATACTATATGGAATCAAGGAGTTGTTTGTTTTTGTTTAAGGAAAAGAAGAACATAAATAAAATAGTGAAATTTTCAGAAGCAGAAAAATAAATTTTTAAAAAGAAACAAAAACTTAGCCTGAGAAACAAAGCAACAAATCTAAGAAAATAGACAGAAAAAAAAAATGGTGAAAGGAACCCAAGTGAAAAGAATATACTATTGGAAAAGAGAAACTCTAAAAAGATAGAGTGCAGGTACTGAAAAACAGACCACTATACAGGGGTAGAATGAGAGCCATTTAAACAACCTGCTGCAAAGGATGGATCAGCAGTTGTCAGGAGAGCAGGTCGTGGCTGTGTCTTGCTGATTTTAAGATTCCTACTGCTTTGCGCAGATCAGACCTTCAGAAAATACTTGTGAGATTGTGCTAATATCATAGACATACGGCCAGAGGGGACGGCGGCCCCTTTGTTGTGATGGGCTCACCAAAGCCTGGGCTTCTCCGCCTTTCTTCAGGATGCTGACATTTCTGTTCCTGCGCTTTGCTATGCCTGCTGCTTCCTACACTTTATTTTGGAATAACGTCAAGAGCCCTGATAATACAGCCCTGGGGCGTGACAGAATAATATTGCTACTGATAAACAGCTGAAACTACTTACTAAGCACTTAATTTTTTCTACTGTTAAGTTGAATTTGCCCAAGATTTAAATTACCTCTTTATTTTAAAATGTTGCACATGCTCATGTTTTAAAAATTGAAACAACGCAGAAAAGTAAATGAATAAAAAGTAAAAATCTCTTCCTTACCATACCTACTCCATATAGGTAACCACTATTAACAGTGTATTTCTATTCCTTCTAGATATTATCTATGCCTAAAAATATATATAAATGTATATAACCTTATACAAACGATATCATTCTAAACATACCTTGTAATTTGATTTATTTATTAAATATATCTTAGATGCCATTCCATGTCAATACATTTAGACATTTTTTTCACATTGATATAATGAATTTCATGCTGTATTTAATCACTCTCCTATTAATGGGCATTTAGATTATCCCTTATATTTTCGTAAAAAAATCAATTGAGTGGAAAATTTCCTTTAGTCACTGAATAGACACTTGGGTCCAAGGCTGGGGACACAGCGGTGCAAAGTACTCCGTACCCCAAAGACAGAGATGGCAAGAAGCTCTCAACAATTGGTTTAGATGCTTCACACCCAAGTCTCTTAAAAGGTGACCCACTTTGCTCAACTCAGCATCCTCCCAGCCTACGTGAGCAGAAGTTGGGAAGGGAGGAGACTGAGGAATTATCAAGAGCCACTGCCTGGTTAGGAGTACTGGAGGGAGTCCCCTTCTGCCCCTCCAAAGCCAAGGGAGGGCTGCTCCAAGAGAGTCATGGGTAAAGATACGGAATACTTTCACAGGAGAGACTGGCGTCTCGTGCCCGGTTAACGTCTGTGTAGGCAGTGGACTTGTGGGTCTGCCCTGATCCCACCTGGGCAAATGAAAAAAACCTTAAAGAGAGGGTGACTGGTACTGTGACTATAGGGGTGAGGCAGGGTGGTACGGGTGTCCTGTGCATGCAGTGACGCCAGGGACAGTAGTGGATTTGAGCCATTTTGTAGTACCCCACCTGTTATGTGCTGAACTGTATCCCCCAAAAATTCATATGTTGAAGTCCTAGTCTTTGGAGATGGGGTCTTTAAAGAGGTAATTAAGTGGAAATGAGGTCACTAAGGATGGGGCCCTAATATGATATGACCGACGTCCTTGTAAGAAGGGGAGATTAGGACACAGATACACACAAGGGAGAAGATGCAGGGAGAAGACAGCCACCTGCCAGCCAAGGAAAGAGACCTCAGAAGAAACCAACCCTGCTCACACCTTGATCTTGGACTTGTAGCCTCCAGAACCATGAGAAAATAAGATTCTGTTGTTGAAGCCACCCATCTGGTGGTACTTTGTTATGGCAGCCTGGGCAGACTAATACAACCCCCAAGGTGAGGAGACCTCAGCCAGAAGCAGTGCCAGGAGCTGAAGATGTGGCGTCAAACCAGATCTCTGCTATCGGAGAAGTGGACAGTGGGGAGACCCCCTGGGCCCTCGAGGAACTCGTACCAGAATGAAACAGATAGAGGGGCTGGGAGAGGAGTAAAAGAACAGTCCAGCCTCTCCCAGCCCCACCTCACCCACCTCTCAGCCCCTTTTCTGGATTGAAGATGCTAGAGTCAGAGGAGGGATGGAAAAGCCCTTCCTACCTAGAGTTCCCTGAGGCAGAGCTGGGGCCAGCACCAGCAAGGAAAGTGAAGGGGATAAGATTTTAAGATGAGACATTAGTTGGGTTGAAACAGAATTGGATTTTAATAACTGAAAGTGACAAGATAACATGCAGTAGGAAAGGGACGTTCAACATAGCACAGTTGGGATACCGGCGATTGGAGAAAATTTAAACTATTTCATGTTTGTATCACCATCAAATTCATACCGCTCAAAAAAAAAAGGTGTTTTTAGTAAACATGTTTTTACATATATCTTGGTGTATATTTGCAGTATTCTGCACTATATAGTCTCATAATCAGAATAGCTGGTCAAAGACTAGCTACACTTAAAATTTTGATGAATACAGCCCAGAACTATACCTCCGCTTATACTCTTTATGCTCATACAACCATATTTGGGGCTGCCACTCGCACAAAATGTCAAAGCTTCACAATTTTAAAGAATATATATATATATATCCAACTTTAAGATGTGAAATTTTACTCAAGTTGTTTTCATCTAGAGCAGGAGTCAGTGAACTACGGCCCCAGGTCAAATCGTGTCTGCCACCTATTTTTGCACCTAAAGTTTGACCGGAGCACAGCCACGCCCCTTCATTTACATATTGTTTCTGGATGCATCAGTGCTGCCACAGAGTCGAGTAATTGTGAGAGAGACTATGTGACCTGCAAAGCCTAACGTATTTAGTCTCTGGCCCTTTGCAGGTAAACGTTACTGACCCCAGCGCTGGAGAAGTCAGACTTCAGTCGTCCGCCACGCCCTGTAGATCAGCACGTGTAACTGCCTGGGCAGCAGTTGGAAGGGTATCTGTGGAGGCGCCTGTTGTTTGTATTTCTGGGGCCGGATTGTCCACACTCTTGAATGACTGAGGGGAAGGATGTAGAACTAGAGCAGTGCAGCCATTGCGCTGCACTGTGGGGAAGGGGACGCCTGGTGAGCGCATTTCCTTGGGCAGGAGGGTAGGGCAGGGAGGCATCTACAGGCTGGTCCGCACAAAGCAGAAATTCCAGGGGGTGCTGAGCTGTTGAAGTGGGGACAGGCAGGGTCTCAAAGCGTGTCCTGAGATGCCTGTCACTTGGCCATCCTAGAAGCTGCGGCCCTGGCACTGAAGACTCTCTTCAGTTCTGAAGACAAACAATAGTCCACTTCTCTTCCCCGTCCGTTGCTTAGCCCCGCCCACTCCCAGTTGCTCCTAATATCATCAGAGAGGAGCTTTCATAGTTGAGGCGGGGAGGACCCAGTAAAATCTGCCCTGGTTGATTTTCACCTCATGTTTAGAGCGATTACTTCCTTGTAATATCACTTCTGTAAGAGTCGCCTAAATTTCTAAATTAAGTTTTCACAAAAGTTTAACTTATTATCAAAAGTAATTTGTTGAGGGGCCAGCCCCGTGGCCGAGTGGTTGAAGTTCCACATACTCTGCTTTGGTGGCACAAGTTCGTGGGTTCGGATCCTGGGCACGGCCCTGCTCCACTGATCAGCCATGCTGTGGAGGCATCCCACATACACAGCAGAGGAAGGTTGGCACATATGTTAGCTCAGGGCTAATCTTCCTCAAGCAAAAAAAAAAGGAAAAAAAAGAGGAATATTGGCAATGGGTTTTAGCTCAGGGCAAATCTTCCTTACACTCACACAAAACAGTAGTTTGTTGGTAGAGAATTTTGATGATCAAGTTCCAGTATGTGGCCAAACATGAGGAGCACTTTCCCAGAAGAGCAGGGCATCTTCACACCTCTAAATAAGTGTCTTTGCTCAATAGTTATTTATTTATCTCCACCACATGCTGAGCATTGCGAGTGCCTGCCTTCCATGCATTGCCCATTCACAACCAAGGATTTAATTATTCTCTGAAAAGCAAATGGTTTAAATGATATTGAGGCTTTCCTTCTATTCCTGCTCAGTGTTCCTAAGATTTACTGTAAAGAATTTTATGCACAAAACCACACATGCTATAATTCAGGCAACAGTTCAAGAACTTATCCAAGGGTCATTTGTACTACAAGTGATTTTTGCTACCTGCAGACTTTTAGAATCCAGCCCTGGGTAAGGAGCCCACAGCGCGTCCCTCTCCTCTGAGAACCTGAGAACAGATGGCTGTGGCTTGTGGGGTTTTGCAAAACCCCTAGTGAAGGTGTATCTGGGTGAGTGCCCAGTGCTTCTCTTCCTCTTGTTTGCTGTCATCTACTTTTCCTATTCTCACCTGCTTCCTTCTCTGCCTCAGCGGCTGGCTTCTAGAGGCCACAGTGCTTATCTGTTCTAGGGAGAGTGAGGTCCAGCTGGGTAGCTGATTGTTGCCAAGAGCCTCATTTCACGGGCTCAAACCCAGCTTCCTGTTGTGAGGCCTAAGCTCCCGTCCTTTCCTTGGTATCAGCTTGATTAAGCTGAGTGTGAAAGCCAGTGCAGCCTCTGTCTTGCCTCCTAGTTGAGTAATTTGATAAGCGCCCAGGGGTTCACAGAGTGGCTTGTACTCTTTCCTTAAATTGTGCTGTCTACTTTTATCTGACAAGAATCCAGAAATGGCAATCCTCCAACCGTTGGGCTTTAAACGGCTAATTTATGAACTTAACAAAGGAAGGTGAGCACCTCATGAAAGGTTTTGTTTGTTTTTTCTTTTTATCTCCATTTCTAGAGAAAGCAACTTTATCAGTCCAGTATATCTTACTTGACTAGAAGGAAACCAGGAGAATTTTAGGAATTTTGACATAAAGGAACTTTCTCTTTGTGTAATCATTTTACCAAAATGTATCAGCATAACCATCCCGTATTTTTCTAAAGAACAATTAACGTCTTAACATATTACCCTACTTCTATGGAGCTATATTTTTTAGTGGCCAGATCTTATTAGAATGATTATTCCCCAGAAGGGGCGCTGCCTGCTGCTGGGTGTCCATCCCTGTCAGGAAACATTACCATCTAGAAATGCTGTCTGTGTGTGTGCCAAGTCTTGGTTCACTGATCATTTCCTGTTAAAAAGAATCTGATCCAAGGCCAGGCTAATCCTACAGCAACAATCAAATGCCTCCAGATTCAGAAATGCAGGAGGGATGTAAAATGTAGAATGGGCTTACCTTTGACCCTGGTCTAAAGGCAAGAGGGTGCATTTAACTACATCCAGAAATTTTGCCTTTGTGGCCCTTCACTCTGTGATGTCAGGACTGCCATGCTACTGCAAGAAGCATAAGTACCAGAAACACAAAATCTTCTAATGCACATGGGATCCATTCTCAAATTGGAGAATTCCATTTATGTCACTGTTCCCCCACTTGGTGGATTATGATCATTAGAGGGGCACGCAGATTTAGTATAAATAGCATTTAATCACATAAACACATGGTTCTTTTTCCAACTTCCTGGGTTGAGTTGAACGTCAGCTAACTCAGTCCATTTTATTCTCTAACATCTGAATTCAAGGCTGTCTATTTGCCTCTGGGGACTTCTGTAGCTGCTTTCACAAGATTTGATACATAGGGCTGTAGTGTTCAGTTACTTACAAATGTGTTTTTCAGTTGGCAAACTGTCTTTTTTAGGATTGATTTCTAGATGTATGGCCCTGAAGTCAGAGAATATGATACACGTGATACTGACTTTTGGTATTTTATGATATATTCTGCATAGCGAGTTTTTGTGAGTTTGAAAGAACTGTATTTTTATTGAGTGCAGATCTGTCCCTTAGCTCAAGCTATCCTATTACATTGTTTGAATCTTCTCTATCTTTATGCATGTTTTTCAGATTGATTGATAAATTCTTGAGAAGTATATTCAAATTTTCCTCCATGAAATTAATTTCTCTTTATAATTTATATTCAGTTTTTGTTTTATTTATTTTTAGGCTATATTGTTAAAAGCATATTGCCTCTGGAGTATTATATCTTCTGAAGAATTATCCCTGTTATCATGAAATAACTTTCTTAAGCCTTAATAATGCTTTGCTGCCTAAAGTCTGTTTTGTTTGACATGAATATTGTAACACTTGCTTTCCTGTGGTTAATATTTTTCTGATATTTCTTTTTTTTGAGGAAGATTAGGCCTGAGCTAACATCTGCTGCCAATCCTCCTCTTTTTGCTGAGGAAGACTGGCCCTGAGCTAACATCCGTGTCCATCTTCCTCTACTTTATGTGTGGGACGCCTACCACAGCATGGCTTGCCAAGCAGTGCCATGTCCGCACCCGGGATCCGAACTGGTGAACCCCGGGCTGCTGAATCGGAAGGTGTGAACTTTGCTGCGCCACCGGGCCGGCCCCTGATGTTTCTGTTTATAGCATTTTATTGTCAACACTTCTGCATTATTATTTTTGGATGTTCCTTTTTTAAGCAGCCTGGCTCCCTATGGTGACGCTACCTACTATGACAAACAGCCCAAGTCTCACTGCTTTAACACAACAAAGGTTTAAAAATTATCTTTAATCATACAATCTCTTTCATATTGTCTTGGAGGGGGGGCTTTATTGCTAATCCTTCTGTTTACTGCATCTCTTGGCAATCTCTCATAATGTTTGTCCCTAGTGTAGTTTGCAGTTTGGGTTTTTTTTTGTTGTTTTGTGGGTGTTTTGGTGTGAGCTCCTCTTTCATAGGGCTTTTTCTTTCTCCTGAGTGGATTTCCAGTGAATCCTAGATTGTAAAAGTAGCACTACCAAGAGGATTCACATTTGTTTCTTCTGGAACCCTAGGGCTCTAGGCCTTCAGTGGTCCTCGATGAATTTTCACTTTGACTTGAGTTCCCACACCACTCAGGTAGTATAAATTGACACATGCCTGGCATTCAGGTAGTGTCTCTAATTCTCATAACTTGCTTGTTATTTTCCACCCAAGATTCCAGGCAAACTGTGCTTCCCAAGGCCAGAGGACAGTTTGTTCTCATCCCCTTTTCATGAAGGGGACAGTTCTTTCAGGTCCAAGGCCTTATTTAGAAGTTGAGGTCTAAACCTTGCCAGCCACTGGAGGCCACTTCTCCTGTGGGGCCCTCAGGCCTATGTCCAGTCCAAAACCCTGTGGGCTACCTTTTCGTCAGCTTTCTCAAATAACTCTGCATTTCTGGCACCTGGGGGTTTCCCTTGGTTTCTTTCAAGTTTGGAAATGTATTAATCGCTTTTTGGGTATTCTGTCTTATACAGGATTTCTTTGTATTTACAAGGTTACGTGGCATTACACTTTGCCAGACGCTTTCGAGTCTCTTTTTTTCTAGCAAAGAGAAAGAGAGTCTTAGCCTGAGAGCCCAGGGGTTTCTACCTTGAATTTAATAGCATCGTCTTATTTTTATTATATTTAAATTATGTGACTGTTTAGGCGAGTGATTCTAAGTTTCCATATATGCTATGATACAAACCTCCCTTTCAAAATAAATTTACTTAACTAAAATAGGTCAGTTTAAAGAAAAGTATTCAGTAAATTGACAAGCGTGAGATGTCTATAAAAAACCATAAAGGTGGTCTATCAATACTCAAGCTTATAGACTACTTGAAAGCATTCGATGCCCTTTTGAGCTTTTGTCCTCATTTTTAAAAACGTTCTTTCGCGCTTTAGCACCCAGATAAGAAGATGTGTGCCGTCAACACCAGCCTGGGTTGAGAATATGAGGGATTGGTTACCCAAATTAGGGAATAGGATGAGTCAAATATTCCCTTCAAAACAAACAATAAAGGCCAGCTGTATTACTCAGAGTGGGCTAGATTAGGTTGTGGTAACAAACTCAACATCTCAGGGCAAAACACAAGGAAAATTCCTTTCTTGTTTCCATCTCCAACGAGCTTTAGTAGGGGCCTCTGCTCCTCACAGTGGCTAGACCACAGGCTGCCAGAGCCCCTCCACAGCCCCCAGGGCAAGGAAGAGCACGTGGCACCCCAGGCACTTCCTCCCGCGTCTTCTGCCTGGACGTGACACCTGCCACTTCCACTCTCATTTCATTTGTCAAAGCAAGTCATGTGGCCACCCTAAGTTCAAAGAAGGGGAGGAAAGTACAATTTTATCATGTGCCCGAAAGGCTGAGAGCCAGAAATATTTGGTGAAGAGCAATAACGATTATAAAACCATCCAGCAAATGAACAGTCCTGGATCCATCCTCTAGATGGAGACGTGGAGCTGAGCATCTGTTTGGGAGGTGGGCCATAGTAGAGTCAGATGTGTGTTTACAACCCCCTCAGCCTCTTTGTAGCCGCATTCTGTACACAGAAAACCCCAAATTAAGTAGTGACTACGGATGATAAAGTAAAATACTTACCTTCACGCTGGGCTGATTTGTTACCTAGCAATCCCGAGAGGCTTCCATTACTGACCGTAAAACTTCATCTTGCTCAGTCGCCAATGACTCTGTTCGGCCACTTCACTTCTACAGATATTTATGGACCTAATGTATGAGTGTGGTTGAAGTATTTACAATAAGCGCAGTGTGGGTTTCTCCCAGGTTTGCCTCTAGGCTATTCTGGTTCAGCTTTTCTTCTTGTCCCTGGGGTTTCCTAAAACATCCCCATGGTTTTCTGTAATACCCATGGGTTTGTGAGAATCCCTCTCCTCTGATCACACCCCGATCACAGCCTTCAACTTTTCCCTTCCCCCACGCATGCCACCACCGGCTTTCTAGCACCTTTTTAACAGAATCTCTGCTCTGTGTTGCGAAGGAGTACTGAAAAACAAAGGCTCTATTCACTAATGTCAGTGAGATCAGGGCACTTAGAAGCTCTATGGAGATTTCTGTAATAGAGAAATTTTCCCTTGCCTGGGCTAATACCCAAATCACAGTAACCTTAATTATGTTTTGTCCAACCATGACACATACTTCAATTAAATCACTGATCCTGACATTACATTTAAAATGAAGAAATGTGATACCTTAAACTTAGTCAATGCTTCATAATTTACAGAGTACTTTCATGTATATCACTGTGACGTTAGGTATTTATTAACTCCATTTAAAATCACAAAGATGGTGACCCAGTTTTCTCAGCATTAATCAGCTTGTCAGTACTAACAGGAGAACTATAACCCAGGACTATAAACTCATATCTAGGGCTCTTTCAATGATCCCAGGGTGGTGCCTATAACTTACAAACATTGACAAAACCTACAAAAAGTTAAGACTGATACTGTCTATTTTAAAGCCCTTCGTATATAATTTGGAGCGCAGGCCACCACCCTTAAGTGCTCTGTGAAGAAGGTGGAGATACAGTGTGGTTTTTTTTTCTTTTAGGTTGACTCGTAGGCCAAGGACTAGAGAAAATAATGTATATGTGCATTTAGGGTATTTCAAGCTCAATAATTCAATCCAACACATGTTATCAGGTATTAACTTCTACCAAATGCTGAAGACATGATAATAAAGAAGACGGACATGGTTCCTGTCCTTAGGAAGCTTCAAGGCTAATGGAGAAGGGAATTATAATAGATGGCCAAAAAGAACTACAATGTTAATAGATAACTTTTTTTTCAGTGTTTTTTTCAGGCATTGCACGTTCTCCCTCTTTTCTTGGTGAGGAAACTGAGGCACAGAAAGATTAAATAACTTGCCATATGACACACAGTAAGTGATAGAGCTAAGATTTGAATCCAGTTGCTCTTTTTTTTTGAGGAAGATTAGCCCTGAGCTAACATCTACCACCAATCCTCCTCTTTTTGCTGAGGAAGGCTGGCCCTGAGCTGACATCCATGGCCATCTTTCTCTACTTTATATGTGGGACGCCTGCCACAGCATGGCTTGACAAGCGGTCCAAACCAGTGAACCCAGGGCCACTGAAGCGGAACGTGTGAACCGCTGAGCCACTGAGACCGGCCCTCCCGTTGCTCTTAACAGCAGCATTTTGCTACTTCGCAGGTACTGCAGGGGAGACAAGGGGAGTACACCCAGATTACTTCAGGTGACAAGGGACCATTGTAAGTAAATCTGAAAAACCACATCAGCAAGGGAAACCCGCAGTCTATCCCTCTGGGTCCCAGGACTTTCAAAACTGGGGCCTCGTGCAGGCCTTCTCTTTGCTCTTCACTCCCACCTCTATGACCGGACAATTTGGTTTGCTGCCACCCAGCATGGTGTCTTGGTTTGGCACAGGTTATCTTGTTCCTGCCAATACATTGTTACCTTTGACTCACCCGCCAACCTCTTGCTCACTGATTTTCTGCTAGGGTGCATGATTCATTTTAAAGAACATACAGAGTGGAAGCCACAAGATACTCCCTGGGGTTTTGTTTCTGAAAGGGTCTGTGGGGTCGACAGGAAAAGACACAGGCATTTACTTCTCTCAGGGAAGCAGCACGGAGTTATTGGTGATAGTCATCATTATTTAACCCCATCGTCCCATCTCCACCACAAGAATGAGGCTGTCCGTTTTATTCCTATTACATAGAACGTCGTAGACACTCAATACATATTTTTGAATAAATGAAGCAAGTACAGTTGTCACTAGAGAGGTAGAATTTTGTTTTCATCACAATGCTTTATTGACAATGGGGGCTTTGACTTGGATCCTGGAGAAATTGACTTGGATCGCAGGTAGGGAAACTCGAAATGTTTGGTAGACCCGGACTGAGGTGGAGAGAAGTCTCAATAAGAGAGGGAAGGTGAGATTCAACTTAGAACTTTAACACAAAGGTTTATCATGTTTAAATTTAGATTAGTGCCTCTATCTCAACGATCCACCCTACATGAGTGAAGTTGCATGGAAGCCAACAAGAAGAAAAATATGTTATCATGATAAATGAGAATTTACTGAACAAGGGACAGGAGATAAAATAAGTCAAGGGGAATTCCCTGTGAGCAGTGGTCAGCTTCCTACAGGAGCATATAGATTTGTCACAGTTTCCTCCAGTATTTTCCTATTCTCCCACCCTTGTCTTCCCAAATGGGCTAATAGAAACGGTCTTGGGCTTGACACTGATTAGAGAGAAGAGATGGTAACTCATGACCAGAACCATCTTCATTAACGTATAATTCACCATGAATCTTTAAACATTGAAAGAAGGAAGGAAAATAGCATTAGTTGGTACCTTCTCAGGAATGTTAGGCACTTTACATTCATTGCTTTATCTTTCAACAACTCAGCGAGGTAGGTGGTATATCCCTATTTTACAAATAAAGTGAGACCAGCAGAGTATGCTCTCCTCTGCCCACAGCACTATGCTCAAATTTACGCAGCAGAGATATCTGCAAAGTCAGATCTGTCTTTACTCCAAAGCACATATATTGTTTCTCTTGTTGAAAAAATATATATCAAATGCTTGTTTAAGTATATTTTATTAGCTCTTTGCTTTTCCTGTTTCTGTATTTTTTATGTGGCGTGTGTTTGCTTACATGAGCTGGTAGATGTGACTTGCTGGAGGCTCAGAGTGAAATTGGCGTCGTAGTTCTCGCTCCCAGTAACTGCAGAAAGTCTTCATTCTAATTTGGGGCCACTTACAATGGATTTGGTATACATACTTGGCTTCCTCCCAGTGAGTTGAAAATGTTATCCTGGAATCTCTGGGTTTCCTTTTCAAAGAAAAGTAGATCCCACGTAATTTTTTACCCTCTTTGCTTTGCTTTCTTTCAGACTCCTGTCAGAGGATGTAGGAATGGACATCCCCATTGAGGAGGGAATGTTGAGTCCCAGTGCTGCGGACATGAGGCCCGGTGAGAGCAGCATTTGTTCTTTCCCTCAGCAGTACTCTACATCCAAACGTCTTCATTATTCAGGGAGAGAACCATTTCCTACGCATCCAACTTGTGATTTCAGTGATAAAAGTGAATACAGAGAAAAAAATATGTGTGAGGAAGGCGTCAGGCTCGATGTGGTTAATTTCAGAGTTGACTTGAAGATTGATACTCAGGAGTGTGGGCCACCTTTTATCTCCTGGGCCATGGCTGTATCTGCTGATGTTTTCAGCTCCTGTGAAAATTGGCTACTGTACAATAACACCCAATTCTAACTAACATCTAACTTCACCAAATTTACACTTAAGTGTGAGAATGTTTAAAATTAGAAATGTGATATAAGAATGCTCAGTACCTTGATTATTAAAAAAAAAAAAACCAACCCTACATTCTAAGGGTTTATGACCCATGTCGTATACAAGAAGGAATTTTAAATTTTCAGTTGCAACCTACATGACTCCCATTTTGTACCTTTGCACTGTACCAGCTTCAGGATCACACCAAGATCCTGAACGCTGATTTTAGCAGCCAAGCCTAGAAGGTAGTAAGAAGAAGGGAATCAATTAATGTTTTTTTCTGTCCAAGTATTTAAAGTGCATTCTTCAAAATACTAGTCATGTGACATATTATTTTTAGATATTCTATGGTCAAATAAGCATGGTAGCCACTGTCTGTCAAGGTGTACTTTTGAACAATAAAGGCACTAAGGCTGTGGTTATCCTAAATGGTAGCAGTTCACTACATGTGGCTATTTAAATTAATTAAAATTTAAAATAAATTTGAAAAGTTCAGTTCTTCAGTTGCACTAGCTTCATTTGAAGTGTTCCATAATCATAGGTAGAATATTTCTATCATCATAAAAAATTCTTTCTGACAGCACTGCTCTGAGAATTTCTGTAATACAGAAACCTAATGGTTTTCAAACTTATTGATCAATAGAAACTTTTTCCAAGTAATACTTAAAAACATTACATAGAACAGTTTGAGTGATGCTCTATACAGAAAAAAACAAAAAGTCTTAATGGCAAAGAAACAGTGTCAACTTCCTTAGGACAAGGCCAGAGTTCACATTCCAGAATTGAGGGGTATACCAGATGGCCTTCAAAATATTTCGTGATAGGGAATCCGGAAAGTTCTATTTTTAGGCTATCTCTCTGCCATTGTTTAGTTGGGTTCAATATAGTTAAAAATGACTTCTCCAGCTCTGTTTCTGTCAAGTGAAAGGCACGTGAGAGGCAAGATGCATATTACAGTGAGAGGATGGAACCTACTTCCACAAGGCTTAGCATAAGAAGACTCTTATAGTGTGGAAACCGTGTCAAGCAATATTGGCATAGGAGGTAGTGACTGCTTGATCAAAGGATGTAATCTGGGAGGAAACCTCAGTTTTATTAAAAAATAAAAAAAGAAGAAGAAGAATGCCAGCCAAAGAAAGGTCACTGCAGATCATACACAGAGTTGTCAGGAACTGAAGAGAAGTATTTGGGGCGTATCTGTGAGCATAACAGATAAGGTTCTTACCCTCCATCCCTCAAGGGCAAAATCTACATGAACCATATAAGATATATGTAAGCTGAACTGTTTTTCTTATGCAACTTGCACCATAAAAATTCAATTCAATATTAAATCAGTGTCAGGTTCTCAAACTTGAATAGGGCAGTTTTAAGAACTAGTTTCTGCCCATTTAGCAATACTCCCACTTCCTATTTCTACATGGCCGGGGCTGATGGGGCTGGGCAAGTCAGTACTGAGACCTGCTGATCAAGAAGGGGGTCCAAATCCCATATAAAGATTTTTAGCAGGTCTGCTTTTGCTGAAAGGACTTTAAAAACGTTTTTTGCTGGGGCCCCCACTCACTCTTGGCAGCCTTGTCCGTGGTCTAATACTTGATGTTGCTAATGCTTTTCTTCTTTAGAACCTCCTAATTCTCTGGATCTTAATGGCGCTCATCCTCAGAGAATCAAGCTCACAGCCCCAAATATCAATCTTTCTCTGGACCAAAGCGAAGGATCTGTTCTCTCTGATGATAACGTGGACAGTCCAGATGAAATTGATATCAATGTGGATGAACTCGATACCCCTGATGAAGCAGATTCTTTTGAGTACACTGGGCATGGTAAGTCGCCAAGTTGGCAAGACCAAAGCTAGATGAAAAGTGAAAGATTTTCTAAGTGGCATTAGGAACAAACCCTCCATTTTGTTGCCGGTGGCTCCTTTCTGTGATTTCCAGAAGTTTCTGTTTGTATCTCAGGTCATAGGGGGTGATGATTGACAGTCTAGAGCTTGATAGAAGAGGTATGGTTCCCAGAGGTCACACATAGCCATTGCTGCTCAGTCACTCTCTATCACAGTGTTCATTTTATTTTCCGTATGTCACTAATTGAAACTGTATCATTTAACTATTTGTTGGCAACATGCATCATCTTTCTCTTCCCACTGGAATGTCTGCTCCCCAAGGGCAGGGACTTGATTAAATTTGTTGCTGTATCTCCGATAAAGTAGGAAAGAAGGCAGGGTGGGGTGGGGTGTGGTGGGGGAGGAATAAAAAGGAAGAAAATTAAAAATTGCTGGATCAAACACTGACACTCCTGATAGGAATATCAGTGTCATTTTAATTTTTCCTTTTTCTCCCCAAATCCCCCTGGTACATAGTTGTGTATTTTTAGTTGTGGGTCCTTCTAGTTGTGGCATGTGGGACACCGCCTCAGCATGGCTTGATGAACGGTGCCATGTCCACGCCCAGGATCCGAACGGGCGAAACCCCAGGCCGCCGAAGCAGAGCGTGCGAACTTAACCACTCTGCCATGGGGCGGCCTCTCAGTGTCATTTTAGTACTTTCTCCTGCTCATTGAAATTGGGTTTGTTAAGAAATATGTACAAATACAAAACATTTGCTTTAAAAACTGGCATCTATAGTTTCTGTTTTACAGGGTGGCCTTGTCTAACTTTATCCTGTTTGAAATTGAAGGTGAAAGAATCTGACTTTATCATATTTGAAATTGAAGGTGAGAGAATTGAAGGCCGCAGCTATTGCTTCGATATTGTAGAAGTTCTTCTTAAAATTAAAAACATTCTGAACAATTTTTCTTAAAAAAGTTTTTAAATTTTCCTTAAAATTGCTTAAAAGAAATACAATTAAATGATGCCCTATCTTTTAGAGCCATGATAATTCCAGCAGTGTCATTCACAGGAGGACATAATTAGGAAATTAGGAAATTCATCAAATTAGTTAATTAATTCAGCCAATGGTCATTGAGGCACCAGGACTACAACCACGACCAGCACCGATTCAGACCCTGCCTTCACAGGGCATAAGGCTTTATTTTCTCCAGTTAAAAAGATGGAAGTGGCTCAACTACTTGTTCCACTGTTTATTGTGTTTAAGTAGAGTTTATATTCCATTTTTATCGTGTTCATGAATATCTATAGTTATCTGGGTATTTGACCCTGTAGGTTGAAATACGCAGATAGGAGATGAAAGAAGGTCTTGAAGTCATATTCTTTTCTACCATCTCAGAGACTCCTCGCCGGCTTCTCCATCCACCCCAGCTGCCTTAGCCCTTTTCCTTCTAATATATTCTCACATGTAAGAATCATGCCTTGACTTAAAACCCCACAGAAGACGGCTGTGGCAGGACCCTGCTGGTCCCTCCCCGCTTCCCCCTGTACTTCTCTGTTGCCCCAGGGAGCTGTGTCACACCACATCTGAACCTTTTATTTTTATAAATAGTAAAACTGCCAAGCAAAGTCGTGGTGGCTGAGCAAACTGGTAATTAAAGCTGCCACTTGCTGACATAGTTCTTTTTCTTTAATCGACACAGTTATTTTGAAAGAACCAGTTTAACAGCCACAACCCTGCTTTTGGGTCTCAAATTCTAAGGACAGAATCTTAACCTAAGTTCGAATTTTAAAGTCCGCCTTGATTTTCAAATGAAAGATATATGTTCATACAGTTTTAAACAAACAAACAAAAACATTAACCATTGAAAACACAAAGTACATCTCAATAGTTATATTTTATAAACAGGCAGACATAGATAACTGACTGTGTAAGAGGGATGGAATAGGTTTGAATCCCAAAGTATGAAATAAATACTTGAAAGCTGCATGATTTTTGGGCTTCTTGTGTGAGCATCTTGAACTAAGCGTATCCATTCTAAACAAAATTGGAGTTTTAAAGGCACAGTATTTCAAGTGTTTGGTTGGTAATTTATTTTATTTAATGAACACTTTCATAGTGCTTCCTACGTGCCAGGATCCATGCTAGGTGCTTTATAAATATTAACTGTTTTAATCCTCGTGTCAACTCTGTGAATAGATATTATGTTTCCCCCATTTTAAGATGAGAACGCTGAGACACAGAGAAGTTAAATAATTTACCTAATGTCACAGAGTGAGTATTGTCAGAGCCAGCATCCAAATCCTGAGTTGTTGTCCTTACTCCCGGGCCTGGTGCTTCTCTGTAAATATATTGACAATGAACAGGAGAGGGTCTTTTCCTAGATCAGGCTCCTGTACCCCGAAGCCAAGCTTGACGGCCCGCCCTTACAGTGACGTGTTCTTTCATCCAGCCATTTTCATGACTTGAGGGCCCTTCACCAAGGGCTCAGAGGACTTTCACACCATTCACCTGTTTCATGAAGTAGCTGATGACCAAGCCTTCCTGCCGGGTTATTTTCCCATAATGTGATTTGGCTTATGGAAAATTTCTGAATCTCACAATCAAAAGACGTTAAACTGTTCTTTACTTCTGAGCAATTTTCTTGAATAATTGTGTCCAGATAGTTGGAAAATATCATTCAAGGTATTGATATAATTAAGGCTCGATTTCCTTTGATATTTACAAGTGCCAAAGATACCAGAAATCTGTAGATAGTGAAGGATTTAGGAGGTCCATCTTTCATATTAAGGGAGATCTGAGCCTTTTCTTAAATGTCTTATTATGCTAAGCCCAGAAACTTACAAATATCCAAAGGTCAGAAAAAACAATGACTTATTTCTGCTTTCCAAACCAATTGGAAAGTTATTTTTACTATAATTCAGATCTCAGCAAAGTCATCTATTTTTAAAAATTAAATGGTCGGCAAATGTTTGTGTGTGTGTATACATCCATAGTTTTAAGGTAGATGTGTCCTTTCTTACTATGATACAATAATCAAAAAACATAAAGACAAAAATTAGAGTCAAGTATACAAAAATGTTATATTTCTATTTGGGAAAAAATTACAAATTTAAGAGCTAAGCATGAGGCTGAAAAATAATTGCAATACATGACAAACTTCTATATAAAGAACTCTAACAGTTCAGTAAGGACCACAGTAGGCAAAGGACTTAACATGTGCCTCCCTCTCAGTAAGAGAAATATAAGTAGCCCATAAACACTTAAAAATTCTCATCTTCTTTAATAATTAAAGAAATACAAATTAAAACAACAAAGATGGGGCCGGCCCTGTGGCTGAGTGGTTAAGTTCATGTGTTCTGCTTCAGCAACCCAGGGTTTCACCGGTTCGGATCCTGGGCATGGACGTGGCACTGCTCATCAGGACATGCTGAGGCAGCTTTCCACATGCCACAACGAGAAGGACCTACAACTACAATATACAACTGTGTACTCGGGGGGCTTTGGGGAGAAGAAGAAGAAGAAAAAAAAAAAAGATTAGCAACAGATGTTGTTAGCTCAGGTGCCAATCTTTGTTAAAAAACAACAACAACAAAGAAACACGTTTCACCCTAAATTGTCAAGGGTGAACTTTGGTAACTTCCAGAGTTTTTGACAATATGAGGGAAGAGGTTCTCTCATATATTTTGGTGTGATATATTCAAGGGCAAAATGTCCATAAAAACTTTAACTGCTTGCACCGTCTGATCCAGCATTCCATTGCTAGAAAGTTAAGCTACAGCAATGTGTGCACAAACGAGGTAAGACGCCTGTACGAAGATACTTACTAAAGCAAATTCTTTATAAGGAGCAACAGCAAAATGGGATAAAACTGTATTTCCATCACTGTGGGATTGATAAACTAGAAGACATCAGTAAAATGGAATACTCCAAGACTGCTTCTAAAAACGAGCAGGGTTTATATTCACTGAGACAAAAAGAAGCCTGTGCTATATTATTAGGTAGGAGTCACATTGTAGAACAGACGTTTAGAACGTGCAGAACACAGGGAATAATCATACTCTTTTGGGAAAAAAGAAGTATGCCTGTGCACATGCATATAGAGAAAAGAATCACGTCAAACAATAATGAGTGAGGGTGGCACTGGCGATTGTGCTGTCCTCACGTACAATTTCATGAACAATTTTAAAACAATTTCAGAAATTGTTTTTAAAACCGGAAGAGAGAATATACAAATTTTTTTTAAGGAGGTAGCCTCAGTAAAAGCATGCAGAAAACAAGACAAAACAGCCTCACACAGATTACCAGGGTCAAGCTAGAGCAAGCCAGAAAGTCCCAAACAGAATGAAGAGAGTTTGGTGGATGGTTAGTTCATTGCAGTGAAGAGCACATGTGTACAGGAACATCAGAAGACAAACCCACATCAGAGCCCAGAGTTCTGAGGGAGCAGAGACCAGATGGAAAACAGGGTCCTGGGAAGGGAGCTAAGATGAGCATCCAAGGGCCCCAGCCCAAGTAGGGAGGGAGAAGCAGGAAAGGATTCCAGATAGGGAGTCCAGTACAGATGGATGGATGTGCACAAGTGATGCAGTGCTTGATCTGAAGCCAAAGGTTGCTGCTCTCCATCCTTAGTAAGGTGCTGAGCGCTGGTGGGAACGCAGAGGAAACCATGGTAAGGCAAGCCTCTGTAGGTGGTGGTAGCTGTTGGTGTTGGCAAGAAACGCTAGGATTGCTTCCCAACTGGTCTTCATTTTGCTATTCTAAGTCACAGGTGATTAGACACACTTGACTATGTCTTGCAGGATCTTCCGGAACGATGGCTTTGTTGTGGCTCCCTTACAGAGTAACTGTATTGCCGGGATCTTGTCCAAGCTTTCCTTTCTTTCCTCACTCAGCTCTGAATTTTTATTGAATGCTCTGTGCGGGCTTCCAAGCTAAGTGTGGAGCGGGTTGGTGGAGGCGGATATTAAAGGTGATTCAGGCAGTTTCTTAGTCCAAGGAACTCACAGCCTCATAATAAAATAAACGAGAATGAGACAGTCACACATGCAAGGTACTATATGACAGCCTGGAAGGGCAGAGAAGGTAAGGGTTTGACTGTATTTGCTTACTAACTCCGTGATCTGACGTAACTACTCCAGTTAGTTTTTGCATCAGCATCATGTCTCCTGTAATACCTACTACTGTGCCTCATACATGGTAGGTACTTAATAAAGTATTGCTATTGTTATTATCAAAGTGCCATAAAAAGAATATGAGTAAAGTACAGTGGAATTCAAAGGTAATCTTCCATGAATGGAAAAATAAGAGTGATATTATCTCACAGAATTATAAATAATCTTTTCTTTCAAGTTACTTAAACATGCAAAGAATAACTATTGTTAAACTCTACTAGTATTTGAAGTAAAAATGGAAACAGTTGCTGCTGATTCTTTTTAAAAACAAAGTGGTTGCTTTTTTGGACGCACAAGAGTGAGTGGTAAATTTCTCCCTCAGGAATGCTCACTGGGCTTTTCTATTGCCTTATGCACGGGCAAATAGGAGTCTTGTGAACGTTTGACCTTGGAGCATTTCTGGTCTACGAAGTTATTTGTTTCTCACTTACTGTAAAATCTTTCTGTAGCATATTTTGAAAAACCATAGGAAGTAATGTCAAATTTTTGTCCAGATGTCCCAGTGGGTAAGGGGATTCAACTCCTTTGTAAGAGTCTTAGAGCAGGGGTCTGGGTTGGCAGTATCATCAATCTACTAAGCGGAGGGCCCCCAAAAGACTCTAAGCCCACAGGATATACAGGACATGTGGCCCCAGGAAAACAAGATTATCTGGACCTGATAAATAGCCTTTCGCTCCATCGGAAAGGCCTGCAGTCTTCAATTTGTATGATCAAGGATGAATTCACACCAGCCTATACCCCCTTGGACCACCACTGACACAGTACAGCTCTAGCCCTGCACCTCTCCCCACCCTCAGCTTGGCCTTAGCAGTGGATTTGGTTGTTCAATCAGTCAATAAATAAGACTTGCCTGAATGTCCTTTGTGTGGTCAGGATGGTATTAAGCTCTATAAAAGTTATACAAAACAAGCAGTTCCATCAGGTTAACTCTGCCAGGAGGTCGCTAGTTGTTCAACTGTCTCAACTGTGGAGGTCTTGTTCCATCAGCTCTGCTCTGTGCTCATTTCCAGAGGATCCCACAGCCAACAAAGATTCTGGCCAAGAGTCAGAGTCTATTCCAGAATATACAGCAGAAGAGGAGAGGGAGGACAACCGGTTGTGGAGGACAGTGGTGATTGGAGAGCAAGAGCAGCGGATCGACATGAAGGTCATCGAGCCCTACAGGAGAGTCATTTCTCATGGAGGTAATCAAGCTCTGTGCGACTCTGGGAATGGGGATGGGAATGGGGTAGCCATAGTTTTTTATTAGAAAGTGAAACTAGGGTTCTCTGCAACATGGCATCCCAAAGACCCTAGTGGGCAGTCAATGTTCAAGGGACTGTAGAGCTAAGTACATCACCTCATACTCAATTCCATAAACATTGGAAAGCCTACTATGCAAAAGTAACTTTCCCATGTGAAAAATGCTTTTCACACTACACATCTGATAGCTATAACCTTCTGTGCAAATTTCTTGAGAGCCATGGTTGTCCAACTTAATGTCTGTTCAGAACTCACATGGGTCGGTTGTACGGTTTAACTGAATAGTTTACGAGTCTCTACTACCGTGGGCTATAGGATGATCACTATTCCAGAGGTGCTTCTAATTATAAGACAGTCTTTTGAATTCTCTTCAGAAGCTTTAGGAAATCTTTTTAGACTCAGCCTGATCATTTTTTTCCCTACCTGAAGATTGCTTTTCTATAAACTCCATTATATCTATGCCTGATGACAGCCAGTTCCAGCCAAAGCCTCCGCCTGCCTAGTGAGGGACAAGGGGGAGGGAAAGCTGTGTTTTCTATTGCCAGTGCTTTCTTGGAGCTCCAGGAGCCTTGATTAATTTGGGATTCACAAAAGGTCACATGAGCATAAGCAACACATTTAACATTGTCAACCTCTGAGCACGTCAACGCCTTTTTGATTTTTCTGCTGCATGCACTCCTTTCCTGCAGTCCGGGGCACCACCCTGACCACTCAGCTGTTCTGGAAAAAGTGTAAGCTGACAAGGCAATTGTTGTTCTCTCTTCCTTAACAGAGACAGGGAAATAAGTGTCTTGGCACCACATTAAACCCATAGCTTTTGTTTTCTAACGAGCACAAGGACATCTTGTTTTTTCAATCAAGCTTTCCTCCACCAACAGACTTTCCACCTTCCGTCCCATGCATTGCTACCTCCACGGAAGGATCAGGACCACCCGGGGACTCCAACCATGATAGTAAAGGAAAATGTCCATAGGTGCCCCTGGCCGTGACCTTCCTTTTTCCCGCCTTATCTTTTGACCTGAGAGGGTGATATGGCCCTATTGTAGCTGCTGTGGGGTAGGGGCAGTTTCCAACCCCCCAGAGTGACAGCTGGCCTAATCTTGCTGAACGTGACAGTCAACTGGCTACAGAGTCAGTGCTTTTGTTCTTAGGATGAAAACCACAAGCTGACCATCATCCAGATCTTACCAGAAAGTCAGACCTCCTTTGTCCTCCCAGCAGGTATTTTTGGTTTTGTTTGCTTTTTTGGAAATAAAAACAAAACAAAACAAAACAGAGGCTGACTATAAAAGTAACCTGTGCTCATTCTAAAAAGTACCAAGAAATGGAGAAAAGTCTGTCAAAGTCAATCAAAGTCACCCAGAGATAATCTCTATAAATTTTCACCACTCAGGTCTTAAATTAAGAGCCACTTTGCTATGGAGAAGACAAGCTTATTGCTTCGCTGCTATCCTAAGGCCGAATTTTCTCTCGTTCCTCCAGTAGACTCACCGGCTTGTTCTTTCAACCACAGTGAATTAGAGGGGTTGGGTGAGTGGGTTGAGCCCGTTGGCTGTTGCCCTAACCAGGCAACAGTGATTGTCATCAGCACACTCGGGTCCTAAAAAGCCCCTGCTTCTGCCTGTCACATTCTTCTCGAAAACTCAGCTGACACCTCAGGGATGACCTGGTTTGCTGTGCCCTTCATCCCTGCCACCTCCTCCCCTTGCCATCTGCTTCCTCCATTCTGTGTCATGAGCTCGGCTTTTGTCCGTGTGACTGTCCTGTTTGTGTGGAAGAGAAGGCGGCCTCCCCCCTCCCCGGCTCTGCCACGGCCTTCTCCAGGCACTGGCCTGCATGATGTGCCTCTGGCTGCACCCATCAGAACGTTAGCGAGATGTCACCTCTTTCTCCACCATGAACAGCTTTTGTGCTCTGCAGGTAAAGACAGTTCACATGGTACTTCTGAACTGGCCAAAGCCTTGCTTACTGTGTTGGAAGCTCACACCACTTTCTTAGACCTTAATGAGGATAGAACAATACTCCTTAGTTACCAATCTATTGAGTTTGTCATCCTGGCTTCTGATGAGCATTTAAAAAGCAGTACCCACAGTGAACATGGATCTTCTTTTGGTGTCTTGCATTTTGCTATGAGGAAGTTTTCCCATTCAGGCCAGTAGCAGAGTGCCAGCTGTGCGGCACTCTGTGCAATACAACTGCAGAATCTGGGGTGATGAAAAGAGCTGCCTAAGTCACCACAAAACCAGGCCCTGCCAAGTGTCCACGCTAGTTGGGAATACCAGTGCATGACAGCAGTATTGGAACAAATAACTCAATTGTCAGCTTTGGCAACCTCGATAGGAGCTATTGCCAGAGGCCCTGTACTCGATCTAGAAGGACAGGATTCAAGACCCGTCTTTGCCACGTCACTTAACTTCTCTGGGCCTCAATTACATCAGTCAAAAGAGGGTGATCTCAAAGCTAGCGTCACCTCCTATGAGCCCACGAGCAATATCCCTACCATCTGCTTCAATAGAAAAGCAAAGAGTGGGTGGTTTGGATCAGCCAACATTGTGGGATCACATTAAGGCCAGAACTGGCTTTTTTGAATTTGAAGCAGAGAACACATTTAAAGAACCAAGGACAGTCACGCCGAAGCATTGTAACGAGGAGTTTCTTTTCTGTTTTTTTACTTCTCTTATTTCGTTATAGGAGACTCAGGTAACTTCTCGGCAGTGTTGCTGGACAAATGATCCTGGAAAGAATGAGGAGAAGCGTTGCAGGCTGGTGTGTGTGTGTGTATGTTTTGGTTGCGACTGTGACATCTTTCCTTGTCCCTCCATCCCATTTGCTGGCCAGCAAACATGTGTTACGTCCGTCCCTTTCATGCCTCTCTGTTCTGCCTCAGGTAAGGTTTGATCATCGCTTCAGAGGGTCTCAGGAGGCACCACGGTGGGATGGCTCCTGGACCTCAGTACACAGACCCTGGATTCACCTCACGGTTATCTAATAAAATACATATTATAAAAAATCAAACTTCAAACGAACCATGCAGTTGCTGACAGGCAACTTCACTTGAGGAAGCTGCATATTTAGAATAGAAATTGGGTTAGCTGACGCCCTTGAAGGGATCTGCAAGGGACAAAAAGCGACTGGTCCTACTCATTCTAGTTATTGTACTTTGCCAGCAGTTGCTACTTGAAATTTGCCCAAAGTCTGATAGCAGTGGCACCGGCTCTTGATTTAGAAGGAAAACTTTCATGAGGAAATCCTTGTCGTCTAGTTCATTCCTTACGTCTTCCATGCCTTCCTCTCCTATTCTCTTCCTCTGTTGCCTCTTATTCCATTCCTACAGTGTCCCTGCCCAAAATACAAAAGCCATCTTCATTTGTAGATTTCAGTAATTTTTATATAAAAAGACATCCCTTAGATGACTTAGACAATGATCAGAAAGTGGAAAGCTGATCCCTAAGTATTCCTTTGGTTAAATGAGCTCTAGTGAACACACGGCTGAACTTTCTGAGGACAGACAGCATTGACACAAAGAGCTGAGTTGCCATTTCAGATGACTTCTGAAGCGCTGTTTATAAAACTCAGTCTTTCCTTTTTAAAAAAAAATTCTTAGAAATCCTCCAGAAATAGAAAAAGACATCAAAGTAATTGAGCAGTCATATTCTTGAAATTACCCCGACACCCTGGAGCCAGACAGCTGCATTTAGAAAGATGCTTTTGAAAGGATGCTTTCGTACTTGCTTTTAAGTTGGATTCTTGATGTCTATTGTCTCTTTTCATGAACTCGGTCTTTTTCATTGTGCTGAGTCTGAATTAACGTACCTTAGTGGTGTAAGATTAGTGTAGCTGAGCTACCATATCTTTTGTGGACTCCTATTCAATTATGAATCTTCTTAAATGAAATTGTTCAGTGGAACTGTTACTTCTTGTATTAAAATATATCTCCTTCTGCCGTTTTCCTTCATATCGCCTTCTAAAAAGAAGTTGGTAAATACCCACGTCTTGGAAAAGATGGAACTAAGGCAAAATATCCAGAGGGAAGCTACTGCAATCCTGTTTCATGAACGTGTGTTCCATCAGGTGTATACTTACATAGGTAGCATCTTCTAAGATATGTAGCATAAACACGGTATACAACAGCCTCAAATTAGTAATGCACACAAACCCATAATTTGGTATATTTTTAGTTGGTATCACTCTCTTTCCTCACTTCTTTTGTGGTAGAGTCACACTCTTTGTCTTTGTAGAGAACATCTTATTAAACTGCTTTTCAAGAGTTAAGCCCCTTCAAATCTATATCCAGCCGGTAGTTTGCTGCCGTGTAATCACCACAGGGGTATTTAGAGTTCTGAAAAAATGAAACACGCTGAGTTCCAAGAGGGCTGGATCATGCTGGAGGGTGTGTTCTGTCCTCCTACTCAAAAGCTTTGAAGAAATCTCTGTTTAATGATGCTGAAGTCCAGAACTATGTTATATGACCAAAACTGCGAGTGTTTGAAAGGGGATTTTAAAAAATGAAAATACAGTGCGTTGCTTCTATTCTCGAGTCTGGAAGACACATTGGATTCCATACACAAACCTGTGGGGATGTGATCAACACCTGCCGTGAATTTCAAAGATGAGCTCTAAAGGAACACAGAGCTTGCTTAAAGGATGGAGCAGAGCTTGCAAAAGTGGGTACAATGTCTTGAGATGCCTCTGCATTTTCCTTGACCCTTGGAGTTTCAATGGCCATACTTGCCCGTATCTCCCACCTCCTATTTTCTCCCCACTGCCTGCAAATAGGACTTCTGCCCCTCACCCATGTTACCAGGAAGTAATTCTCAAGTTTTCCGAAAAGCACATATTTTCCTAAAACTCAAAGCAAAGGCCAGACCCTTCTTAAGTTTGTCCCCTTTTTAAGAACTAGGCTCTGAATTCTGTGCTCAGTTATTCTAGCCCTGACTAGGACTTTCCACACATTCCTGCACTGTCTGTTGAATCTGGAGATCCCAGGGACACTGCAGGCAAGCGCACCAGTCCTCGAAATCAAAGTGAAAGTATTTGACTTGTCTCCGGACTAGTGTCTGGTCACTGGAGTGTGTGCGTGTGAGATTGTATTGCAGTTCAGTGACTGAATCTTCCCTTCAAATGAACTGGGTTAAAACTAAAAAGAGCTAAAGAGGATCAGACAGATCCTCTTCCTTAGCCATAAAAGAAAAAAGTGTTATATAAATAGCTCTTTTATTATATAAATTAGAAATTCATAAATCAGAAAGTGTTGCCCTCATCCTTTGATAGGTTGAAGATTTCTACACCCCATTCATGACTATGTACAACACATGTAATTGTCCATAATATACGGATACTCTATATATGCAAAGGTATTCACACTATATATTTAAGACTATATAACGTATGTTAACCACTGACAGTTACATGTGTGTATACTTACAGAAGTATAGTCTATATAATACTCATTTAAAGATATATCTGTTGCATCCACATACACATACTTGCGAAGGCTTCCACATTTATCCTTTAGGTTAAATATTATCTTGTTAAGAGCTTTCAATTGGTTACAAATGTCTTTTTGTTTGTCGCCCAGGATACTATGGGGACGGCCTAAATGCCATCATTGTGTTTGCCGCCTGTTTTCTGCCAGACAGCAGTCGGGCGGATTACCACTATGTCATGGAAAATCTTTTCCTGTGAGTGATCTTTATGACAAAGTCCTTTGAGTTAATGTCTGTGGGCATGTAATGGCAGATAGAGCATCTTTAATAAAAGGAAATAGATGATGTAGAAGATTCTAAGCCTTTGATAAAAAGTCAATGAAATCTTTGTCAAGGAACATTGCTCAAGAGACTAAACCTCAAATGGAGCTCTTTCGTCAGTAGGGTGGATTAAAAACAACATGAACACGGTTCAGCCTGCATTTTTAAATTCTGTAGCATTTCCTTTAGGCGAAGTGTTATTTTTGTTCCTCAATAACATGTTCTTAGTCAACTGGTGATAACTTGATTTATATCTGCCCTTGTTTACTCGGGGTTGCCCTTAGTACATGATAACATCCTTGACGTTTCTGAAAGTCAGGTTGCAAACCCACACATTTTTCTAGTGTACCTGCATTAAAAAAAAAAAAGATAATGGTACAAATAAATGAGCAGTACTCACTGTTAGAGAAATGATCTCAGGTAACTGCATTCTTCTCAAGATGAAGAGGTAATATGCATAACCATTCTTAAATGTCATACACCCTGTAATTTAAATATTATATAATTATGGTGTAAATAGGATGAACTATTTCCTGTGGGAACTGAAAACACTCCTCTTCCTTCCTGTGATCAGATACGTAATAAGTACTTTAGAGCTGATGGTTGCTGAAGACTATATGATTGTATACTTGAATGGCGCCACCCCAAGACGGAAGATGCCAGGCCTGGGCTGGATGAAGAAATGCTACCAGATGATTGACAGACGGTATGTGAGCGCCATTATTTAATCACTCTTTTGACTTCCTCAACAGCCCCCAGTTCTGATTCCCTTTTGATCTACCAAAAATGTGATCACAATTTAGGAACATTGAATTAGGCAGAGTTGAGATGATAAATTATAAAAATATTAATCAAAGTGTCACTTGCCCCAAATCTGAAATAAAGCAAATCGTCCCTAGATTTTGTTAAATGTTGTAGTCTCAAACCTGGTGACCCAGTTTATTTTAAGCTGTGCACGTGCTACTGCCACATGGAACTGCAAGTTGAGCTGATAAACCAAAGTGTCCCTGATTCTTTACTGATATCACGTGGTCTTGACGCTGTTTGTATGCCCTGGGACTCTCATGATTTGGACAACTCTTGTGCTCTTATTTCAACATTCACTGTTAATTCAAGTCAACCACTAGCCTAAAAAGAGCTAAAGAGGACCAAACAGATCCTCTGTGTGCCCCTTCCTCAAGATGCTTCACTTCCATCCATAACGGTTGTGTTTTTTTTTTTAAGCAAGATTAGCCCTGAGCTAACATCTGCTGCCAATCCTCCTCCCTCTGCTGAGGAAGACTGGCCCTGAGCTAACATCTGTGCCCATCTTCCTCTACTTTATATGTGGGATGCCTACCACAGCATGGCGTGCCAAGCGGTGCCATGTCTGCACCTGGCATCCGAACCAGCAAACCCTTGGCCGCCGAAGCAGAACGTGCGAACTTAACCACTGCGCCACCGGGCTGGCCCTAGAGTGTATTCTTTTCAAAATTGTAAAGATAATGCTGACAAAAATATGCCATGATGGTTATAGATTTATTCACTCCAGGAACATAACCATTCTATTTTATATTTATTCCTATGGGAAAATGAGCTTTGAATCATACAAATTTAAAATTATATCTCAAAAAGTGTTCTTTTTATTAATCATGGCCATTGTATACCTTCATCAGATAATAGTAACTTGCCTAGAATCTGTAATATTATATATATTCCTATTCAGGGATGTACTTTCTGTTTTAATTTCCACTGAAAATGGGTTATGAGTAATTTTTTTTCTTTTTTCAAAATAGACTGCGGAAGAATTTGAAGTCATTCATCATTGTTCACCCATCTTGGTTCATCAGAACAATCCTTGCAGTAACACGACCTTTTATAAGGTATGGTTATTATTGCAGTAAAAATAAAAGTACTACCAGTAGTTTTTAAAAACATGTATTCATTGTCCTATAAATAAGAATTCATAAACTAAGAGAGTACATAGGAAAATATATTTTGCCTCTGCCTTTCCTAGAAATATACTTTGGACTGTCCAGAGAGAGACCCTGATTAAGAAAGAGCATTATTTCATAATGAATATTTTTTCCTTCATTGTTATAAAACATGGCCTCTAAATTGCTTGCTATAAACAGAAGATAAAATGGTGGGGTTTCCATGCCACATTACAAAAGGGAATAGACAGTGCTTTCAAAGTGATATGGTATTTTGTAGAGAGTAGAAAAGGTAGGGTAATATGACAACGGAAACTAAAGACAAACCAAGACAGAAACAGGAGCCATGTCTTGTTTTAATTGTTCTGTTTCTTCCGAAGAAGCATCAGGTAGGTCACCAAAGTTAGGTAGAGTCTGGGCAGCCATTTTGAGAGCTTCGTTTGATCATCTGTGAGAATTCTTGGTTTCAATTCAGTTCAATTCAGTGAATGTTTATTCATCATTCCTTCTGCGTTAGGTGGGGTGTAACCTTACATTTGAGGAATGTAAAGAAAAGAAGGATATACCTCATAATATAGTAAGACTTGAAACAGTTAAATGAAAGGGACAGTATGTATTTTCTAGAGAGCTTTAAAAATATAATAGAATAAAGTCTTGCCTAACATTACAATACAGTTTAGGTAAATTGAAATTTTTCTGTCTCAAAGTTATTAATGAATCCCTAAGAAAGATTCTGATAACTCCGCTTCTGTAAAAAATATTCCACGTTAAAATTCTTTATATTTTTTTACATAGGTTTTACTATGCCTTCCAAATTCTACTTTTTTTGTTCAGTGTTCATTTATATTTATTTAGCATTCCCATCCCTACTTCCAACAATTGAGTAGCAAGATTCAATCTAATTTTCCTCTGACAAAGGTTAGCTCTTTACCATACTATCTTAAATTGCTTTAAAAAATGATATGAAATATTTAAGGTATACAAAAAGCCACTTATTTTAATAATAGCAGACAATGCTTTGACAAAGGAATAGGAATCAATATACTCTGATGAGCTTACAAAAAGTTTAATGGGTAAAAAAGTAAACATTAGCATTGATATTGATGTTTGTTTAATAATTCAGCCCTTATAAAAAATATATTTCTTCTTGATAAATAACAAAATATTTGTTACTGTAAGAATATTGAAAAATGATTATAATTCAACATTATTTATTGAAGAGAGTTTTAAGATAAGAATAATTACAATAATAATCATAAAATTATAACAAATAGTGTTGTGGTAAATTACATACAATAATGGCTTACATTTATTGAGTGCTTACATGCATTATTTCATTTAACCATAATGACAGTCCTCTGAAGGAGGTGCTGTTTACTATGTTCATTATATGGAAAGAAACTCTAGAGGCTGGTCCTGTGGCCGAGTGGTTAAGTTCGTGTGCTCTGCTTCGGCAGCCCAGGGTTTCGCTGGTTCAAATCCTGGGTGGGAACATGACACCACTCATCAGGCCATGCTGAGGTGGCGTCCCACATGCCACAACTAGAAGGACCCGCAACTAAAATATACAACTATGTACTGGGGGGATTTGGGGAGAAAAAAATAAAATAATAAAATGTTGGTATACACTCTTCCTGCACATTTTAAAAAAAAAAAGAAAGAAAGAAACTGAGGCTCAGGGAGGTCAAATAAATTGTCTAAAGCGGGAGCCAGCAGACCTCTTCCATAAGAAATCAAAGGGTAAATATTTTAGGTTTTGTGAGCCATCTGGTCTGTCACAACTACTCAATTCTGCCTTTGTAGGGCAAAAGCCACCATAGACAATATATAAACAAATAAGTGTGGCTGTGTACCAAGAAAACTTGATTTATGAGCACTGAAATGGAATTTCTTAAAAATTTTTACGTCATAACATGTTCTTGTTTTGATATTTTTTTCAACCATTTAAAAAATGTAAAGACCATTCTTAGCTTGAGGACTGTAAAAAACCGTCAATAGGCTGGCTATGGCCCGCAGGCCATAGTTTGCCAACCCCAGGTCTAGGGTAACACAGCCAGTAAATTATAGACTCAGAGTTTAAATCCAATTGTCTGCCTCATTTTATTTTATTTTATTTTATTTATTTATTTAGATTGGCACCTGAGCTAACATCTGTTGCCAGTCTTTTTTTTTTTTTCTTCTTCTCTCCAAAGCCCCCCAGTAGATAGTTGTATATTCTAGTTGTGAGTACTGCTAGCTGTGCTGTGTGGGACACCGCCTCAGCATGGCCTGATGAGCGGTGCCATGTCCGCACCCAAGATCCGAACCAGCAAAACCCTGGGCCACCGAAGCAGAGTGCACGAACTTAACCACTCAGCCATGGGGCCGGCTCCCCTGTCTGCCCAATTTTAAAGAACACACCTTTCAAGTATTAAACGTTACATTCTACAGTTTCATCACATAAAAAGATACCCCTTGTGAATCAATCTACATCAGTGTAACAATTTTTAGACGTGAGAAAAAGAGGTCACTAAAATATAGGTCTTTTGATCACTAAAAGGTAACACCCATGATAAAGGTATATGGCAAATTCGTTTTTAAAATGGATTGTCTATGCCAAGCACTGGGGTAGGTACTGAGATGAGAAATTAAAGAGCTCAGTTGCTCTCCTCGAGGAGCTCACAGCCCTGCAGCTGACATGGGCAGACAAGTAAACAATTACAATGTGGAGTTCAACTGAAGCACTGTGGTGGGAACTGGGGGTGAGGGTGAATTTGCGGGTGACAGCAGGAGAGTGAAGGCTGAGAGTCTGCGTCAAGAGAGGCTTTCCAGAAGGATTAGCCTTCAAGGGGAGTTTTGAAGGACTAATAGGATTGGCTAGGTAAAACCAAGTAGAGGAAACAGCAGGTATAGATGCACTGAGAAGGAGAGGCCATGGCGAGTTTGGAGAACTGCACATTCTAGTGAAGGAAACACTGGGCTGGAGGCTCCCCCCGCATGGCTTCTTCCTCCCTCTCGCTCCACCCACTCTGGATTATATACAAAACCTGAAATTAATTCAGAAACTCCCCAGGAAAGAGGAGGCCTAATGTAGCATATCGTTGGTAATATGTGTTCACCCAAGACTTATCGGAAAGGCTAGAAATGAACAAATGGAGACGAAGGTTGTTCACAAGTCCCAGCCAGTGGCCCAGGGTCAAAACTGCAAGTAAAATGTGAAAGAGAGATGGATAGAAAAATGGCCTTGAAAAAACTTCCGACTAGAATGCACAGTAGTTGAACAGAAGATATCGTTGGCAGACAGCTCAGCACGATCCCAGTTGACTGGGGAGGCCTTTTCATTGGAAACCATTGAAGAAAGTTCACTGCTCGATCAAGTTCCGTTTCAAGTGGAATGACACATTTTTAAAATTAGTTTGCAATTATACCAATAATACAGAAATGCCTTCTTCTTATAAAACATCCAATCATTACAATAAGACCAAGATCTTTCTTCAACGACTGCCAATTCTTGTTCCTAACCCCCTTCCCCGGAGCCAAGGTCCTTTATCAGTTTCAGTGGCATCCTTCTAAGTTGTTTTTTATGCATTTACGTGTCTAAAATGATGGCGTTTAGATGAAAGCCATTTGTAATCCAAATCCAATCATTGGAACATGGTTTTGAACATTGGTCCATCTGGAATGAGCTCTCAAACTAAAACTTAAAAAAAAAAACAACTAATATTTAAAATAAAACGAAAACTAAAAAAATAAGAGGAAAATGAGCTTACGTATGCTTGTAAAATATATCAACCTTGGTAGATGCTGAAAGAATTAATGATAAGAATTTTGTTTGTTAAAAACAAATAAACAAGCCAACAAAGCCAAACCAACCGTAAGCCAGGGACTATTCAGGGCAGCAGGGGTCACTGGGAGTCCTGTGACATGCGGTCAAGAGTGTGGACTCCGCAGTGAGACTTAAATCCAGGCTCTGCCACTTACTGAAGGTGAGACCTTGGGCAAATACTTCACTCCCTGTGTCTCGAGTTTCCTTATCTTTAAAGATAGAATGATAATAGTACCTGCCTTATTTGGCTATAATAAGAAATAAATGAGTTAATATATATCAACCACTTCAAACAGTGTGTGGCACATACCAACTACACAAATAATGTGGCCTTTCTTCTTAGTAAGAGCCCTGGGACAAGTGTTAAGTGCATCAGGATTGTCAACAGGAGGCAGCAGCCTTAGGAGGGATGAAGGAGCGACAAATGATATTTTTCTTTTCTTCTTTATTTTAGTTCAAAATTCAGCAGTAAAATTAAATATGTCAGTAGCTTATCAGAACTCAGTGGGCTGATCCCAATGGATTGCATCCATATTCCAGAGAGCATCATCAAGTAAGTCCTGACGGTTTTGAAGATTTGGTGAGAAACATTGCATGTTTGGAGAAGGAGATTGGAAAAGAACTCATTTCTGGAATAGAGGGGAAATGGCATTATCTTATATTTAAAACATATTAAATATTCTCCAATAAATACATATTTTTTTCATATAAGCTATAGATAACTATTCTGTTCTTTCATATCCTCTTTCACATACTCTTCTCTTGGGATTATGGATTATTGCTAATTTCACCTTGAATTTTACTACTGTTTTGGAGAAAGCATAAATTTACATTAATCAGTATATCTGTTACTTCTGTCTCCCACCCACACAGATACAGTAGGTCTGAGCATAGCTTGGATTTCTTTATTGCCTTATAAAAGTAATTTATCTGCATGACCCTACAAAGAGAAAAAAAATTACCTTTTCTCTGTTTTTTTTCTAAATCCTTTGTCTTCATGGTTTGCTTCCGGTGAAAGATAAGGCAGAGAGGTGGGTGGCGTGGTTAGGAGGATTTCCTTACTCAGGACAGGGTGATGCAGCAGCAGCCTGTACAGAGAAAGCATGGATAATGAAGGTCACAGGATTATGCAGCAAAAATAATAAGAGTAAAAGTTAACTAAACAACCGCTTGGAGCTGAGACTTCATACTGGAGACACTGGATACTGGATATGATATGGATTCTGGAGAATGAACCCTCCTATTTGGTTCATTGTTGCAAAGAACCATAGTTTCCTGTAGATCATGTTTTTCCTCCACTGTGTCTGATTGACTGGTTTTCTATTTGCTTAGAATTGAGAGGAACGTAACCATCAGCTCAAAGAAAACAGGCAAGAACACCCCACCTTCCTTCATAAGATGGATAGCAAAATGGACCTCCCAATTTGGGCTTTCAAAAAAGGTCCCTTCACTTAAAAGAAAAAGGCACAGAAACGGGAGGGCGAGGACTCTCAGTTAGTGTGTGTCTATGCTGTTACTAGGCATGGAAGTGCTCTGTTAATATCACTTATTTAATCCCCACAGTAAACCCTCATCTACAGATAAGAGAAGATAACTTAGTAAAGAGAAGTTACACAAAGTATAAGTAGGAGCAAGGAAGAGATGATACTACAATTTGAATTCAGATCAACCGGGCACCAAAAGTCCACTGTCCTTTTCGAGTAGTTTCCTTTACCTCTCTTAAAGTATCCATCTAAATTCAAAGCTCAGGAGTAGATGCATTCAGTGTTCCTACGTGCCAATATCAGGCATGAACACAGGACACTGACAGCTTAGAACTGCCAGTCGGTTCAGCTGAACAAAGCAGAGTGTTCATAGGATCCTAACACTGGTTTTAATCCTTGTTAGCTTCATAGAGTTCCCACAACCAGCACACCTCACAGCTGGGGCCTGCTGCCTCAAAAGGGTGCACCCCACCTCCAAAATCCACTCCTCTTTAAATAAAGAAATGACTTGAGCACTCACCTCCTATGATGCCATCTCTCTTTACAAAAGATGACAAACACATTCTCTCCTCAAGTGCACATAAGCATTGGCCACTTTCTCGGTAAATAGGGTAATGCTTCCACGGTTTGGCAGTTGGAGGCAATAGAGTGAAGAAGAGAAGAGAATGGGCTTTGAAGGCTTAGTATTAGATTTGCATCTTCCTGCCTGCCTCTTGATATCTCTGAGACTTCAGGCAACCTATTATCACTCTGAGTCTCAGCTTCAGCATCCATAAAATGGGAAAGTAAGGAGCACTTCCTGGAGTGGTCCGGAGGATTGATTGAGAACAGCATGCATAAAGCTATCAGGAAGCCTCCTGGCACAGAGCTGGTGATCCAGAACGTTATCTATCATAATCATGTTGTTTTTAGAGACTCACTATCATATGGCAAAGTTTAATTGAGAAGTTAAAAATGCCTGGGCACTTTTCATTCATCTACACATCAGTTTTCAAGGGCTCCATTTGGGAAAAGTTTCTTTAAAAGGAAGGATTCCGTTTAGAGGGATTTTCTTCTGGAGGAAGAAATTTACAACCGTGCATGTCCTCCTCATGTGTCCATGTTTTCTCCCATCTTTTGTAATCCATCTCCTCTGAGTGTCCTTTCTGTCATTTCTGTTACTGGCCCTCGTTGCCTCATTTTCATATTATGCTATTTTCAAATTGGTACACACTGTAGCTTCTTCCTATTCTCAAATAACATTCAGAGGGTCTGATCTCAGCCAATCTCAAGACCAGTTGTCAGCTGGGATGGAGCCTGTCACCAAAGGGCTTAAATGAAAGAAAACCTTGTCCAATCTGGAGTCAGATTTATAATCATTCTTCTTATTTGATGTTCTAGAACAACGAATAGAGAATACTGAACCATTGCTCCCAGGGGTAATACAGTGTTAGGTTTCTGCAAGCCTCTGGTCACAACATTTTCATCAACAGATTAATATGTAAGCTTGTTTTATGTGTGTTTCTGTTTAAAGACACCTTAGTTGATATAAATTGTTGATTCATTAACATTGAACTCACAGCCAACAGCACTATAACTTATGCTGAAACAGAGCTTGTCTAACACACGTATATTCTCTCTAAGGCACATCCTGGCCTTCTTGTGCTTAGGGCTGCTCTTCAGCTCTCTGCTCAGGGCCTATTTTGAGTGGTGAAATCACCAACGAAAAGCGCAAAAAATGCAAAAAACGTGGCAATAAATAGAACGTGAAAAGGACCCTTGCTCACAGTATGGGAGCTGAAACCAGAAAGCAGGGCCTCGCCTTGTTTAACCTCAGCTGGGGACATGCATGTCAGGTGACTCAAATTTTCTGCCACTCTACAAACATCTGCAAGTGGCCATGAAAGTGCCACAGACATTGATTTGGAGGTTACAAAGAAAAGTTGGCAAGTAGGCGAATTCGCAAACACAGAATCCGCAAATAATGAGGATTGGCTATGGATTATTATAAATTCGAAATCACTGATTATACTTAACGAAAATAAGATTTCTCCCAAAAGGCATTTTGATTCTAACTTGGGTAGGCTTTTTCTCTCATGTTTTGACGGTTCTTTAAAACATTTACCTGCCATTTTTTCCATCTGTTTGCTCGTGTTCCTCACTGCATTCGTTTTTTATCTCGCAAGGTACGATGAAGAGAGATCTTATAAGAGGAGTGTGAGGTAAAGTCTCCTGATGTCACAGTTCACGCTGGCACCTGTGTGTGTGTCCACCAGTGTCTTACTCGTGGGTGACCTCAACATGCTACCCAGTGAGAGGTCATTGTACTAGTCCCTTGAGTGTACCATTTCTGGTCTTTGTCTTGTGTGTAAAGCTGTTGAGGTCAACCTAATTTGCACCTGTAACCTGCTACACCAGATACAGCCCTGACTTGGCCCAGGCTGCAAGCTAACAGTACTCAACAGACTGATGTGGATGTTTTCAGCTTTCTTCAGCAGGCATGTTTCTGATTTCTTTGCAACTTTTGTATCTACCTTTATGAAGGAATTTGCAAAGTAAACATCCATAAACACTGAATGGGGGGGGAAACGACACAATATTTAGTGGTAGGAATGCGTCGGTGCTCCAGAGGACCGTTTTAAAAGCACATACACTCCACTTACGTTTGGCGCTGCTTTGCTGGATGACTCACGCTCTGCTCGCTTCTTTTTTGTTTCTTTTCTACGCCGATAATTTTTGCTCATGCAGACTGGATGAAGAACTGAGGGAAGCATCCGAAGCAGCTAAGTAAGACTTGGTTTTCATTCAGCCGCTGGCGTGATGTTGGCTTGCATTTCAGGAATGAATTGGGAGAACCTGCATGCCTCGTGTTTTATTCTTGCATTCCGATAAATAATGCTGCCCTTTAAAAGTTTGCCTTGTCCCAATGATAGACGCAATTTCATTATGTTATGTTATGCTACTATAATCTATTATGCTACTATAATCTACTATAATCTGTTATGCTACTATAATCTACTTTCCCCCATGATCTTGGTTATCTCGAGGAATACATTTATTACTGTTGCTTAATTTTTTTTTTAATGTACATGCAGTTTTAGGCAAAAGAACGCATCACAGGCACTGCCATATATAATATGACATCCAGATGATCGTTAGATATATTGAAGCAACAAAACCTTACTAATTCATACTAATGGAGAGAAATGATGGCAAGTCGAAATTTGGAATATTTTTGTAGAACCAATTTCATGACTTTCCAAATATATTTTTAAACAGCTTATTTAGTGACTTGGAAATATTGCTTAACTAACACCTTCTGAGCTATTTGAATGAACAGAAAAAAAACCATTGCTCACTATTGTTAAAATATAATTTTCAAAAAGGTAAAATCGTAGCTTTAATGTAAATATAAAATGAATACATGCCAATGATTTTATTCAACTAATTATTTAATGAAGGAACGGGTAAGATATTAAAACCTGTTCAAAGAGCATTTGAGAAGTTACATACCTATAGGCAATTTGTAAAGGAATGCTAGGATAAGATTGTGGGTTTTGGGGCCGGCCCGCTGGCGCAGCGGTTAAGTGCGCACATTCCGCTTCAGTGGCCCAGGGTTCGCTGGTTCGGATCCCAGGTAAAGACATGGCACCACTTGGCAAGCCATGCTGTGGTAGGCATCCCACATATAAAGTAGAGGAAGATGGGCACGGATGTTAGCTCAGGGCCAGTCTTCCTCAGCAAAAAAAGAGGAGGATTGGCAGCAGTTAGCTCAGGGCTAATCTTCCTCAAAAAAAAAAAAGATTGTTGGTTTAGATGCAAAACTGATTAATGTCCAACAGGGTGATAAATTTAACCTCAGGGTTTTCTTTTAAACTGGACAGAAATGATTTGCATCTCTGCTCAATAAAAATGTACAAAATCTACAATCTAACCTCTGTCCCTACAGAGTTGCAAAATAGCCCATCCATGGAAATTCAACTCAGCACTGCTTTGAAAGAACATCCTGTAATTTCCTTTTCTTATTTCCAAGTTATAAATAATTTTTTCTGACATTATATGTTAAATGTAGACAAGTGCTATCTGGAATGTTTGCTGTATTGAGCTGTTCTCCATTTCAAATATTGCTTACACTGTGAATTTTTATAACCAGTTTCCATTTTAATAGATAGCACAAAAGCAGAAAGCCTGGACAATGTCCAAAGACCTACAAATTCTGAATAAATAAGATCTAAATTAGTGAAATTTTTTTTTGCATAGATGTAAATACCAATTCCCGATGAAAACAATCCATTTAGATATTTTTTCCCTATGGCGCATTTTTATTGTATGCAGTCTATAGAATTATTTGCCTATAGTGTGGATCTTTGGGGTTAAAAATTTAAGGAAAGAGCTTTGCTTTAGAAAGTTTAGCTTTAGTGTAATTTACTGTTACAATATTCCTATCCTCTAGTTTTCTTTCAAATAACTGACACCCAGTTAGACTAAGAATACTCAAAATTATATAAATTTTTACTCTAACGGAATTTTCTTAGTCTCTAATTCAACTGTTACAAACAAGAAGTCGTGGAAGTGAGAAAGATATTAGGAATCAAGGAACTGAATGTTGGCATAACGTCCCCCTTTAGCATTTCTCTGTACTCAAATTGCCTGTGTCACAAGATTCCCCAGAGAGAGAAACAGCAGTGGGTTTCTCTTCCAGATTCTTTTTTTTAGGATGATAACATATTTATGAAACCAAGGAACTGTTTTCAAGCCAAAAGATGGGGGGAGGGAACATCAATCATTTTCCAGCCAAACCCATGATAAAGTCATATTGCCATGTTTTTTCGTTATTACCATAAAATTTTGTCTCCTTCAGTAGACTTTTTTTCCCTCCATATTTCTACTCTTCCTGCTTAGCTACTGTGGTGAAACAGTTATCGTTTTTGGTTTAGTTGTGTAGCTTTTTTTATTTTCTCTCAAATCCTTCATTTTGTTCTCTTCCCTACCCCGCCCCAAGACATGCACACCCCCCATAACTAAATGGTCTCAGGTGGTCCTGAGAAGTCTTGATCTCCTCTCTACAGGAGGCACTAAGCTCATGCCTAGTACATAGTAGTTGCTCAGTAGATTTCTGCTGCATAAATTGATGAATGTGCATAAGATTGAGATCATTGCTGTGGAACAGTGGTTCTCAAACTTTACTGTGCATCAGAATCACCTGGAGCCCTTGTTAAAAGACAGTATCCTGGACCTCCCCCGTCCAAGGTTCTGATGCAGGAAGCCTGAGAATCTGTATTTCTAACAAGTTCCCGGTGATGCCGATGCTGCCCATCTATCTCAGGGCCATGATTGGAGTATCACCACCTTAAGTAAATGGCTGAATAAAAATAATTTGATTTGTCTTAGGAGTCTATGCCCTTGCTCTGGATTCAATGAGGAAGCCACCTATCTGAATTCTCCTCCAACTGATCCTACTCCTTTCAATGGGGACGTTACGTGTACGAGGAATTGAAATACATCTGCACATTTGAAAACGTGTAGGGAGAAAGAGTTTTACTACGTTGACCCCACAGATGATTGAAATGCCTCCAAATCCTCCCATTTTAGCACACTAACTACATCTTCTCAACTACCCTTCAGCCCCTGAGCTGGCCCCCAAATCCTCGTACAGACTGTATATGATGATTTTGGTTCAGAAAATATGATCCCTGCAGATCTATGGTTAGATTCTAGAAGCGAGATAACCCAGGTTCTTTCAGTTACAAGGTGCTCCCTGACTTTCCACATGACCTATATGAGAAAGCTGGAGGGGGCTGGCCTGATGGCGCAGCGGTTAAGTTCACACATTCAGCTTCTCGGCGGCCCCAGGTTTGCCAGTTCGAATCCCAGGTGCAGACGTGGCACCGCTTGGCAAAAGCCATGCTGTGGTAGGCGTCCCACGTATAAACTAGAGGAAGATGGGCACGGATGTTCACTCAGGGTGAGTCTTCCTCAGCACAAAGGGGAAGATTAGCAGTAGTTAGCTCAGGGCTAATCTTCCTCAAAAAAAAAAAAGAAAGCTGGAGGCTGGTTCTGACCAAAGGCAAACATACACGTTGCCAGGGAACAAAACCTTCCTGTCTCCTGTTTTGCTTTATTCCCATTAGTGTTTTTGAACATCTCTCCCCACATACACACACCACCACCACCACCTCTGATTGACTTTCAGGTGATTTTCTCAGCCTGCCTTATTTTTTCATTACAACTTTACATCTATACAGAAAAGAAAAAAAAAACTTTTGAAGGATAAATTGTGTCTAGAGAGCCATTCCTGTTTTGAAGATGGTGAAAAACCCATCTGTGACCTTTGGAGTGACAGTATTAAATGGGCTGCAAATTGTTGTTTTCTTTGGAAGGATTATGCAAAGTTAAAAAGCAGAAAAAGTTTGGAAGATTGCCCTGTGTTGATTGCATTCCAGCTTAGCTAGGTTTTTCTAGCACACTGTCAACACTTGCCTGACTGTCCTTGTTCACTAGAGTTGCCAATTATCCTCCATTAAAATACCAGACCACCAGCAAGAAGGGTGGGGAGAGAGGGCAAAAAAGCCCTCTGCTCAGCAAAATGCCAAACGTTAATAACTGAACCTCTTATGTGCAAACAGATACACAAGCTTGTGAAATTATTCACGTCACAAAGGGAACTCTCGCATGTAAAAAGGATCGTAGACTCCCTTTGCTGTTTGTGTGTCAGTGAAATATTTACCAGAGGGGAAAAAGTAAAAGTTGAAATATACTAAGTATTAATCAGAAATTAATATAAAGCAAATCTGAAATTTGCCAACAGAGGAATCCCCGCAACATGGATTATCAAAAGCAGCTCATATTACACGGAAAGCGTAAACACATTCATACACCATAACACCACTTTTATTTCATTATTTTATATGGGTACATTTTTCTTTTTGAACACATTTAGTTTAGGTTAATGTTGGGGTTCATTTGTGTTACCTGAACGCAGCTCAGCTGTAGGGTCGTAAGTGTCTCGTTATTTTTCTGTAATAACAATCACAACAACAAGGAAAGTTGACACTGGCATTTTTCGTTTTGGTGTCTTGGAAAATACTCATTCTTCTGAAGAGAGAAAGTTAACTGTGTTCACATGTAAATAAAATTAGGTGCTTGAGAGGGACTGTCCTTTGTGTATAAAATATATGATTTGAGTTACAAGTAAAAACTTGCGATATTATATTCCCTGAATAAGTTAGATTGAAAAGTTAGGAAAAAATGACAAGGAAAGAAGACACCACTGGAGGCATTTGAAGTTTTCAATCTTCCTTTTATGTTTCTAGATCATGGGCAATTGTTATGTTTCAAAACTGATAGTAAAAGAATCATGGCTTAATCTCATCTGTTCAGGCGTGGATTTGCTCAGCATTAGCAATGGGGCCACAGTAAACAGTTTGAAATGCTCAAATCTGTCTTGCTTACTAACTGCTAACAGTGGAGAAAATGTTCACTGCTTCCTGTTTTTTTCCTTGCACTCAGAACTAGCTGCCTTTACAATGATCCAGAAATGTCTTCTATGGAGAAGGAGTAAGAATTTACCATCAATAACGACTACGTGGTTACTTGTATGGCTGGGCTCTGAAAGAAAAAAATATGTTGAGGATTGGGTAAACTCTGTTTAGATGTTCGGCTTTCATGTTCTCTATTCCTGAAATCAGAAACTCAAAGAGCAATGTGCCAGCTTAAAACACTGTCTCATTCATGACCACCATTAAATTTCTTAAGGACAACCTAAGTCTTTACTTGACATTCTACTTTCCCAATCCCAAAACGAGGAGAAAGCGAATAGGAGAGCCAGATGTGAGAACATTTGGGCAGGAGGAATGCTATTCTGCTTTCTGAATTACATCATCTATTTTAATTAGTAAAAGCTGGGACTTCCATTTGACCTTAATATTTTGGTAGATGAGAGAAAAAAATATTCTTGTTGAAATCCCAAGAGGCACGTGAGTCTGGATGGGATTTTAGGAATGATCTAGTCCATCTAGGCCCATCCTGTGAGAAACAGAAATCGAACACGTATTGAATTCTTACCACATGCCAGGTTCAGTGGGAAAAGCTTTACACACACTATCTGATTTTTATCCTTGGAATAAGTTTGTGAGGTACCTTTTACAGATAAGGGAAGATCAGCACAGAGAGATGATCTGACTACTTCAAACATTTACAATTGTAAAAATGGCCCGGCACTGGGATTTGAACCTCTGTAGGGTAGGTCTAGAGCGAAGTGGTTTTGAAAGCAGAGGGAGGAGGTCTTAATGCTGGAATGGATGCACAAACTCCGATCTAACCAAAGACTAGAGGACAAAATTAGTTGCCTGAGAGAAAAGAGTTACTTATCGGCCAAGTCAGCTTCAGAGAATAAAGTGTGGTCACCAATATGCTCTCAGAGAGAACCTGGCCATCGAGTTAGGGGCTCCTAATCTCGTCTGCGTTGCAGAGAATTTAACGTTGTCCTTCTTCCCAGGAATCCAGAAGTGGGGCAAAGATTGGATTGAACTGTCATGTTCCGTTCCCTTCGGACCTCCTTTCCCTCGAGGTCCAAGGGGAAGTTGGAAGATCACACTGCTATAGCTCTGCAGTTGTCATGGTGACCTTAGAGTTTACGTAAGTTCATGTTCAAAACTCCAGAGAGAAAGGCCCAACTGACGAGTACATAAAGAACAGAAAGCTGTTAGGAATCTTTGAAATCATGCAGGTACTTTTCTGAAAAGTCCACGTCTTTGAGATGAAGACAACAATTGCTCTGAGCAGATTGCCACACAAAGCAAAAATATGAGAGTCCCTCAGTCCACCTTAATTCATTTTGCAAATCTTCCCTCCTTCAACAAAACAGCGCCCCCTAGAGCAGAGTCCTGGGCCCGCAGTTAACGAGCTGCGTGGACAGAATGTCACTCATTGGCCCACTGCTGCTACATCTCGGGGCTTACCCACTCCTTGCTCTGCCTTGTCTGTTTCGCTCCTCATTTGTATATCGGGCTGTCTGGATTGGGGAGGGTGTGAAACTCTGCTTCTTGTCTGGGTTCATTCCAGGGCTGGGCGTAGGGGAGGGAGGGAGCTACAAATTTACAGTTACTTCCCCTTTCTGAGAACATATTCTTCCCCATGCTTCCCTTTTCTTCGGTCCTCTTTCCTAAGCCCTAAACCCACGTCAGGAGCACAGAGCAGAGCATGAGATCTGGGATGAGGGGCAAGATTGACCAAGAATTTTTTCTGCTGACTTCCAGCCCTGGATTTCTGGCTTTCTTTAGAATTAGAATAGGGGGCTTCGTTTACCTTCTGGTTTTTGTGTGGAAGCATTTTATACCTTCTGGTATTGGATAGAGAGACTGCAAAATGGGCTAAGGCTTTTCCGAGGAGCTCAGTCAGGCCAAGAATAAAATGAAATGTGTGCTAGTACGACAGTGGCCTGTCATTTTCCTCAAAGAGAGAGAAAGGAAGATTATTCCCACCTCCCCCATCTTCCTACCTAAAACAAGAGTTTTTATTCATCGTTAAACAGTATCGTCAGATGCTTTGTAAGGAGCCTCACTTAATATGTGTTGGATGTCAAAATGGCATATAGTAAAATTACCAGAAGGTTGCTATGTCTCACTGCAAAGTTGGTTTTAGAAAGCTAAGCCCCTTTGCTCAAAAGTGAGGAATACTTTCATATTTCAATTCTGATTAAAACTAAATCTTTTTCCGAAAGCATACTATTTTTAACAGAAGCCCTGGGAACTTGTCTCCTTCACTTTTAGATGTGGATTTTATTCATTCATTCATGTCCTAAAACTTGCAACATGCTTTTTATATTTTTACATACACAAGAAGCATCTATGATCCGGGGGATGTGGTTCTGTGTGGGGAGACCTGAGTTAGCAGCGTTGTCAGTAGTTTCATTGGTTCCACAAGATAACTTGTCTCAAAAATTAATCTTCAGGGGCCAGCTCCGTGGCCGAGTGGTTAAGTTCACGCGCTCTACTGCGGCGGCCCAGGGTTCGGATCCTGGGCGCGGACATGGCACCGCTCGTCAGGCCACGTTGAGGTGGTGTCCCATATCCCACAACTAAGAAGGACCTGCAACTAAGATATATAACTATGTACGGGAGGTTGGGAAGATAAAGCAGAAAAAAAAAAAAAAAGATTGGCAACAGTTGTTAGCTCAGGTGCCAATCTTTAAAAAAAAAAAAAATTAAAAAAAAAATTAATCTTCAGTGTGGTTTCCTGTATTTATTTAAAAATCATCCACCTTTTGACTATCTCTTGCTTCTTCCGTAAACTGCATAAATATGTTACAGTCTTTTTGTTTCTCAAAAGCTGAAGGGGTGAATTAAACCCTAGAAGTTTTACCAAAAAGTCAGTATGAAAAGTGAAGGCTTTTGAGATAGACATCCTAGCATAAATGTTTTTTCAGATTTTTATGAGGGGCCTACACGGAGAAATGAAGAGATGGTGTGCTTTACCCTCTTCGAGATGATTTCAAATATTCTGACCCACATTCACACTTTTCAGACAATGTGCCCCAAAGTTTGGTTTAATAAATATTCTCTTGGTCTGTGAGAGAAACGGAGCCAACGCCATGTTGAAAGAATGAGAAAGAATAAAATCGCAGTCATCAGATCAAACTTAATACAGACTTTTGGAAATAACTGCAGCTGGGAAGCACATTTTAGAAGCAAGAACAAGATCAAGAAGGACCTGTTTTGTAAAAGCATATTAGAAAAAGATCTAGAGGTCAGAGAGGACAAAAAAGAAAAGACCTCTCTGTGGTAAAACTGCAGATAAGAAAACAAGTCAGATCCTTGAGGGCATAAAAAAGAGATTAATATCCATGACGACCTGGCCTCTCCTGACAGTCAGCATGGCTGGGTCTGAAAACTCCCAAAGGAGACAAGATCATTACAAGGAGAGTAATTAAGCAGAAAGATGATTTCTCTGTTTTAAAAAGACACCAAGCTACTGCTACTACTACTGCTAATATAAACGTTCACTGTGTGTTCACTGTATACAAGTGAAAGCACTTTTGACTTAATCCTTAGCAAGCCTGAGAGGGAGATGATTGTTCTATGCTACAGTACAGAAATGGAAACATAGAGAAGGTAGGTAATTTGCCCAAGGCCCCAGAACTCATAAGTGGTGGAATTGCTGAGGGTATTTCAAAGGAAGGATACTTTACTACTATAAACTGGAAGGGCAGGCCGGGTGGGTTACCAATGGCTTTATTTGCAAAGCTCCTACAGTGAACTGCTCAGCGGCTGCAGATTCCACCAGCAGAGCTCCGTAACCTTTGCAACACACAGACGTCTGGCTCCGGAGGGCAGATCTGAGCAAAATCGCAGGCACTTCCCAAATTGCCCTTTTCAAACAAAATGTTTTTCTTTTTTTCATGGCTGAAATTCTTACTCTGAGGGTTCACTGGCTGTAGTTCTCTTCTTCTCTGGAGGTGCCAGGAAGTTGTGACATGTTTGCTAAGAGACGGAAGAGAGACCCAAGTGGCCCCAGGACATTTTAGACTTATTCCCTAGATATTTGGGAACCCACTAGATATTCTTAAAAACAAGCTTATCTTAGGTTATAAGAATCCATCTCCTTAAAGTAGGCTAAACCCTTTCAGGCAAATCCTTTGGCTCTGGAAAATATTGGGGGGGTTTTGCGTTTTTGTTTTGTTTTGTTTTTGCCATTGCTGTATTGTTGTTTACCACTTTCTTACTATTCAGCACTTGTCAGATGTTGCTTATTTCAGGCAGATCATTTATTTGCCCCACGAGGAAAGGTCATTTACTAAAACTAGGTAGATCTCATTTCCAAAATGCAATCATGTTCCTTATCTTGATCTAGTTTACGAATGAGCCTGTACAAGAGTCTTTTGTTTCCCTAGATCATTTTGAAAGGCGTAAAATGCTTCCAGAAACAGTTGTGTAAAAATAACCGATTCCATATTTTAGAGAAAGCCTTGGCGACTAGGGGAGGATTGTGTTTCAGCAGATTTTCCTGGTGTAAGAAACTTGCATGATTTATTTTCAGTGAGTCCTTTGGGGAAAAAGACAAACACATGCCACCCCAAGTCATTACTAAATGTTTCTTACAGTTTCTCATGTTTCTCATCTTTTTTCTTCCCTTTTTTTCAAAGTATTGACCTGAAGCTGAAAGAAAAGTCATAGGTGGCCGTGGCTGGAAGAATAGGATGCTTTTCTGCTTCGTGGTTCTGTTGAAACATGTCTACCTGGAAGAGACAGAGCTGATGGTCCTTTTTTCCGCTTTGCACTACCTGGTGCCAATCTAAATTTCTAAGGGGAAAAACAGTAAGAGAATTTGTTTGCTCTTAACATGTTTTATGAAATTGTGTGTATTTTCCTATTTTGCCAATTATGTGCCTCAAAGATTTTAGTTGAAACTTAGCAGGAAAGTAGTCCCCTCCCTTTCAATATTTTGTTAACCCTTGGTGCAGTGGTATTTCGTCTCTTAGACTGGTACACACCAATGAGATACCTTCAATCCACTGTTAATTGGGAGTGGATTTGTTTCCATAGATTAGCTGGATTTCTCCTTGGTGATCGTTTTAGGTTTAAAGTACACAGGGCTCAACTCTCCCTGGGAGAGATGTCCCCATGTAACTCCACCTTTAAAATTCTAAGCTTGCTTAACACAGTCGTAAACCAGTAAACCAGACACGTGCGTGAAACCAACATCAAGTGAGTGCCCACTTGGTCCTTGTCCACGTGAATCGTCTAACTTCTCAAAGGGAAGTCAGGCTTTGTAATTCACATCAGCTTTATTTTAACTATCAAATTGGGCATCATGTTTTCAGTGAATTGGTCTTTTAAAAAATTGTTTTTCCAATGAATGTCGAAGACCTCCACCTTGAGAAACTTGAGGATCAATGTTTGCATTTTTGATAGCTGTCTATGCTTCAGGCCGTAAACTTAGGGCAAGATGTTATGCTTTACAGGCTAAGGACTCAAGTGTAAGGTGGCGCACTTAGAAATTCATTATTGGGTAACATTCAGTTATCTGAATGGCTCTCTCACATGTATTATAAAAAGGAATCTGCTTTAAAACATTCTCATCTGATCACAGTTTTAAATTAAATGATTATATATTATCATTTACAAAATATTCCTTCATAATCTTCATATCCCTTTAAAATACCAATGTGATTTCGAATCTGTGGGCCTCTAGCAGTGGGATCGGCAAACTATAGCCAAATCTAGCATACCACCTGTTTTCCTGTGGCCTGCAAGTTAAGAATAGTTTCCACACTTTGAGTTGAAAAAAAATGTTTGAAAATACTCCATGACACATGGAAATTATTCAAATTTCAGTTTCCACAAATAAAGTTATATTGTGTTTTATTGAAACGCAGATTTCTTTACAAACTTTCCCTGGTTGCTTTTGCACTATGACTGCAGGGCTGAGTAGCTGAGACAAACCACGCGGCCCAGAAAGCCTAAAACATTGCCTATCTTTACAGAAAAAGTTTGCTGAGCCCTACTCTAATATGTCCATCCTCCCCCGCCCCTGTTTGTGTGTGGATATTAGTTTCTCTAACGGAATGGACAAGTAAGGCTGCAAACTAATTTATTCATAAAAAAGAAAATGTTGACATCCACCATCAGTCAACTGCATGGCCTGCTGGGAAAGACAAGGAGTCCTAGCCACAAATGCATGGCTCAGGCTGTGTTTTGGGGCTCAGGCCCCAAAGCGGGGCCTTCTTAGAAGCTCCTCTTTGACTGTTTACAGGTGTTGCTGAGGTGCTGACCTTGCACTGGCCACCAGTCCTAGTTTCCAGTATCACCTATTACGAATAAGATAGCAAAAATAAAAATGTCGTGGAGAACAGGGTTCCACCATACTCTCAGGGTGGTAATGACATCCAGGAGAGCTGTCCGGAACGCTTTGAGCCCTGGGTATCATTAGCCTTGAAATGCTTTGAAGTAGATGTCTTTGCACACGTGACTGAATTTCACTGACCTCGTTTGCTTCATGTCCGTCTCCCACCCACCTTCCAGACATGCTCACAGACATACAGGTCAGCTCTTTCCTCCATAAGCCATAGCTACCTATGTTCCCCTCTTGGTCCCTTTCAACTTGGTATCCTGTTCAATTGTTCTTTTTGGTCTCCTCCCTCGTGATATCTGGCTTGTCTGATAGAAAACCCTAGAGCACGCCCTCTCTCACAGCCCAGCTCCACCTTTGGAAGCGCAAATGATGCCTCTCCCAGAACTTAGTGTCGCCAGAAGTACAGTGTCATTCACCCATTTCCCACTGTTGCCCTGGCATAATTATTAACAGCGCTCCCTTTCACTCAGTTGTGTCCCATTTTGGAAGATGAGTTATGTGGTCTCCTAGGCCACAAGAAGTAATGAAGAATCCAGTGTTCAGCTTAGTGGTGCCAGCCTGAGGATATAGAGCTGTTGGTGGACGGCTCTTGTTCTAGTCACTCAGACACGACAACAGTCTCACCATTCGCGTTCTCTTTGAGCTTGTCCAGTCTGTCCATGGAAGACTACTCAGGTGGTATTCTGTCTGAAACTTCATCTTCCTACATGGAAATTACGAGAACTTTTTCCAGTAGATGATTTTGTTTGGGCTGTTCAATGAGCTGATAGTTAGGCATCTGCTATTTTGTTATCTTAAAAAGATTAATTTAATTGCACGTGCTAGAGAAAAGCCATTGTGTAAACTCAATCCAAGTAAATAGAATCCTAGAAGAATCCTGCAAAAATAATCCCTAAGCAGATAGGTAGACAGAGGTAAACATTCACATCATTAGCTATCCAGCTCCTGCATTCTGAGCATTCTTGCTGTGCTCCTGACTTCTGGGAACTGTTTTGCACTTTTCCTGTAGATTTGTAGTTAAGGGAACCAAGGGGTCATTGTGGCAAAAGTATTGTTTTCCCAAAGTGGCAACTGCTCTTTACATAGTTCCTTGATTAAGAGAAAGAACAGAAATCTGCACAGAAGATACTATCAAGGAGTGGGAAAGTGTATTTAAGAGCAATAGCTGGGTGTGAAAGAAAGCTCTAAAGTTCCTGTTGAAGCCATACACTCTTTTATGGGGTTCTCTTCTAAGATGTACTCCGAGGCGCGTGAGGAAGGCACTACGCAAGCCTTTGTGTTATTAAGAATTCATTTTAAGTGTTCAGTTGTGGTACTATGTTCGTAACGCTCATATATCACAATGCCTCAGTAGTTTGCTCCCTTAGAAACAATTAGATGTGCACAAATTAATCTTTTATATATTTAAAGGATTTTCTACCATGTATTGGACTGCTCAGAATAAAGTATCTATTAGACTTTGTTTTGGTAAATAGATAAATAAAATTCTCCCTAAATAGTGTGGATTCATAATATAAAAATATGTAACAACGCTATATATATATATATATATGTATGTATGTGTGTGTATGTATATATATATATATACGTATAGCCTCTATGTATAATTCAGAAATAAAAATTAATTCCACTCATTGTGTCTTTCTTTCTTTGAGTCAGCAAGAATCTTTCTCTAGCTCCACTTTGCTGCAATCTTATCTGGGTATCAGTCTGGCTTGAGGACAGTATCAGTTTTGGCTTTCCTATCACCTCAACTTTATTCCCTTTTCATTTTTACCTCTCAAGCCTCAGGGACCTAAGCTTTCAAAATGTGCTGTTTTCCCTCTGGGTCAGCAGCTGCTCGCTTTGGAAGCATCTCCATGATTCGTAGTTACTTGATTTTGTCAACTTCTCCTTTCTCTGCCCCTCACCTTTTCATGGCCTGTATTTATTTTTAAATTAAGTAGCATTTTAATCATTGGGTTTTTTTCACTTTTACAAACTTCAGGCAAAATCAGAACTGAAAATTACCACTGTGCTCTCTTTGCTTTTTTTCTCTAAGCCCAGTAAACAAATCTGTACCTCTGCCTCTCGGAAAGTTGTCAGAGTAACCAGATGAGAAGTTGCTCTGCAAAAAGTGAGACATTGCACTTTCTCATGATCTAGGAATGAGTTCTGGTGGATGTTGTCCTCTCCCCAGTGAAGGGAAGAAGGACAGAAGACTGAGAAGTAATTACAGGCAAATGAACAGCATGACACTCCATCGTGGACTGTTGTCTTCATTCTGCTCCCTTTACCTAACTGGGGTGGTAAGAACTGGAGACACGCTAGGCATACAGCACAAGGGGAAAGGATGGGTAAAATGTGGTGGATGCACACCAAAACATGGTATATTACGCTGCTGTTAGAAGCTACAAATTACACGTTCATAGAGCAAAACTTAAATCATAGGGTGCAGTGGAAAAAGTAAGAAAGAACTCTATTTATAGCAGAGTGCCATTTATGTAAATTCTAAACCTATGCACACACCCAAAGCAATGCTACATAGTATACAAAATCCATGCATATTTAAGGACTTAGCCCACTCATGAGAGCGAGTGGGGATCCAGGATGAAGCTGAGAGCCTAAATAAAAAAGTAGAAAATAACATTTTACAGGCTAAAGTTAAAAGTCAATAAAATGGAGATACCTTGAACTTTCAGCCATCGGTCAGAGAAAAGCTGTGTTAAGGTCCTCGTGGTCCCCAAGGGGCTGTTTCCTTCCATGGCTTCTCCTGTGGTTGTCCCATTTCCCTACGTTGGCAGCATCGGTGTGCTGCTGCTGCCAGAAGGCTGCCCTAGGCTGCGTCACCCTGCTGTCACAGAGCTTTTAATTAAGCTGGTGCCTTTGACGCATCAATCCTCACACAGCTGTGCGCTTTAGAGAGTGAGGAGATTGTCATGAAGTTAATTTTCCCAGAGAGTTTCACTCACATCCATCCAAAATCACTCTCTGTAGCCAGGCAAAGTTATTTCTTTCAACATGTAAATGATTTCAACATTTTAATGAATGTTAGATGGTGAACACCAATAGCTGCCATCCAGTATGCCTCTAGCCTTACCCCTGGTGGGAGACCCGCACTCTTGACACTGCATCGTGCCCTCCTCGTGAAAGTCCTCCTGGTTAGACTGGTGAACTGAATTATGCTGTTTTCCCCTTGTGCTCGTTATCTGTTGCTACATAACAAACTACAGTCAAGTCTCATTATTCGAGGTGATTATGTCCGATAAAGTCACCGATTACACTGAATTAGCTCGTACGGAACTGTTGCTCCTAGGGGAAATACAGGATTAGGTTCCTGCAAAGCCTCTGGTCACAACATTTTCATCAACTGATCAATACACAACTTTGTTTTATATGTGTTTCTGTTTAAATACACTTGATTTCATATATTGTTGGTTCATTAACATTGAATTCACAGCCAACAGCCTGAGTATAACTCATGCCTGAATGAAGTTTATCTAATACAGAAATTTTCTCCATTAGGCACGTCACAGCCTTCTTGGGCTTAGGAACGCTAAACAGCACTTCAGCTCTATGCTTGGGGACCGTTTTGTTTTTTTAAGGAAGATTAGCCCTGAGTTAACATCTGCTGCCAATCTTCTTCTTTTTTCTGAGGAAGACTGGCCCTGAGCTAACATCCATTCCCATCTTCCTCTACTTACTATGTGGGACACCTACCACAGCATGGCTTGCCAAGCAGTGCCATGTCCACACCCAGGTCTGAACTGGCAAACCCCGGGCCACCGAAGTGGAACGTGTGAACTTAACCGCTGCGCCACTGGGCTGGCCCCTTGGCGCCCACCAACAGCGAAACCACCAACAAATATCACAAAAATGTAAAAAATGTGGCATTAAGTAGTGAAAAGGACACTTGTTTACAGTGTGAGAGCTGAAACAAGAAGGCAGCATCTTGCCTTGTTCAGCCTCAGCTGGGAGCATCCAACATCAGGCAACTCAAATTTTTTGCCACTCTATACATGTCCATAAATGACCATGAAAGTGCTGTGAGTATTGATTTGGGGATTACAAATAAATTTTAGTGAGTAGGCGAATTTGCAAGTGTGCAATCCTTTGAATAATGAAGATCGACTGTATCCCAAAACTCAGTGATCTAAAACAAGGCACATTTATGATCTCAGTTTCTGTGGGTTAGAAATCCAGGTCCATCTTAGCTGAATCTTCCACTTCACAAGGTCTCTCGCCAGCTACAATCACAACGTTGGCCCAGGCTCTCTCACAAGACTCGAACAAGGTTCAACTGAGGGGCCAGCCTGGTGGAGCGGCAGTTAAGTTTGCACATTCCACTTCGGCAGCCCAGGGTTCACTGGTTCAGATCCCCGGTGTGGACACGGCACCACTCATCAAGCCATGCTATGGCAGGCATCCCATGTATAAAGTAGAGGAAGATGGGCATGGATGTTGGCTCAGAGCCAGTCTTCCTCAGCAAAAAGAGGAGGATTGGCAGCAGATGTTAGCTCAGGGCTAATCTTCCTCAAAAAAAAAAAAAAAAAAGATTCACTGGCCATCTGTTTCCAAGTTCATACATGTGTTTGTTGGAAGGATTCAGTTTCTCAAAGGTTGTTGGACTGAGGGCCTCATTCCTTGATGACTGTTAACTGGAGGCCACCCTTAGTTTTTGGACTCATGGGCCCCTCCACCATGGCAGCTTATTTCATTGAAACCAACAAGAAAGAGTCTGCTAGCAAGACAGAAGTTACCATTTTTTGTAACCTAATCACAGAAGTGACATCCTGTCACTTTTGCTGTATTCTGTTGATTAGAAGTAAGTCACTAGGGGGGCCAGCCCCGTGGCCGAGTGGTTAAGTTCGCAGGCTTTGCTTCAGCGGCCCAGGGTTTTGCTGGCTGGAATCCTGGGTGCAGACATGGCACCACTCATCAAGCCACGCTGAGGCAGCATCCCACATAGCACAACTAGAAGGACCCACAACTAAAAATACGCAATTATGTGCCAGGGGGCTTTGGGGAGAAAAAGGAAAAATAAAATCTTAAAAACAAAAAAAGTAAGTCACGACATCCAGTCCACACTCAAGGAGAGAGGATTGCACAAGGGTGTGAACACTGGGGGGTTGAGGATTAATGGATGCCATCGTAGAAGTTGGCCTACCGTCCCCCCCCAAGCCTTCTACAAATCCCTCTTTGAGTTGTTCTCTCTCTTCTCACCTATAAGTGATGGTGCTTCTCAATGTTTTTCTTTTCCTGCCATTTCCCTATGACTTCAACCAGCACATCTCTTCAGATTATTCAAGTCCTCGTTTCAGTCCCAACCTCCCAACTCCCATCATCACCTCCTCATTCAGTCTCTGTGCCCGATCCGATCCCTGGGGGAAAAAATTAAATTCTCTCCCTTCTTGGACATGATGAGACTATTCTTCACTACCCCATTGTTATCGAAATCATACACACTGGGATTTAAATCCTGGTTCTACTGTATTAGTTTGAGCTGGTTATTTAACTTCGTCAAGCCTTAGTTTATTCTTTTTTTTAATTTCTTTTTTTAAGGAAGATTAGCGCTGAGCTAACATCTGCTGCCAATCCTCCTCTTTTTGCTGAGGAAGACTGGCCCTGAGCTAACATCCGTGCCCATTTTCCTCCACTTTATATGTGGGATGCCTACCACAGCATGGCTTGCCAAGTGGCGCCATGTCCGCACCTGGGATACTAACCCGTGAACCCTGGGCTGCGGAAGTGGAACGTGCTCACTTAATTGCTGCACCACCAGGGCAGCCCCTGTTCTATCTTTTGGTATTTAAATCTTTCAGGCTCCAGATAAACTGGTGCTGTGTTCTCAGCCTTCTCTACCCTCTGCCTCTGCAGCCAAGGAGCAAGGCACCAAAGTCCTTATATAAATTAACGTATGGGCACATAAAATAGGGATGAGACTGGCATAACTTTAACGATCCACACTTGTGGAAAAGTTCTAAATCATGTGTGTTAGAACTCTTGGTTGCCATATTAGTAGAAATAGTCTTGAATATTTACTTCCTGACCCTCGTTCCTTCACTATAGTTATTCAGTTAAACCAGTTATTCAGTTTGTTGAACATACGCTAAGTTCAAGTCACAAGACTAGGTTCTTGGGCTACAAAAATGAGTAACAGTCTCCGTGGCTGTCGTCCTACAATCCTGTGGGAGGCAGGAGATGCGGGATACATGAATACCTGGAGCTCTCGGCAGAATAAAGTAGGCATCAAAGAAAAGATCAGGGGTGCTACTGGGGTCAGAGCAAGAAAAGCTGTTGCAAGATTAAGAGATCATGGAAAACGTCATAGGAGGGGACATGTATTAGTCAAGATCCTTTGAGACATAAGTGATAGAAATGCAACTCAAAGTCAAATTAAGTCAAATGAAAATTTTGCTCATTTTAATAATAAACCTATCATCAAAATTTGGTTTCTCTTCATTTCTTGGCTTGTACCCATCTCTGTGGTTAGCTTCATTCTGAAGTATCTCCCTGTGGTAGGTTATTACGGCTCTCAGCGGCTCCAGGCATAGAGCTAACCTACTGAGCAACCTATTGGAAAGGGCGTATCTCCTTCCCATTCGTTCCAGCAAAAGATCTGGGGCTGCCTTTTATTGGACTGACTTGGTTGCCTGACTATCTCTGAATCAACCACTATAGCTGGAGCGATGGATTATGCAGATTTAGTTGGGCCTGGGTCATACGCTTACTCTTGGAGAGAGAGGGTGGAATCAAACCAAACCACAGTGACTGAAGGGGAGGAGATGTGGTTCTCCAAAGGAAAGTTGCCATTTCCAAAAAGAAGTGCAAGTAAATGCTGGGCAAGATCAATGGATTTCTAGTTAGGACATCGAAGTTGGCCTTGAAGTCTAAGCAGGGTTTCAGTGGGGGATGGGGGTGCAGAAGGCCCTGAGAAAGATTGCCCCAGGGCTGGCCATCTCTGCTCATAGAAGACAAAGCAGGATAGACCATTTTGCCCCCACCACACCACCCCCACCTTCCTCCCCCCCCCCCCCCCCCCCCCCCAGGCCCCTTGCAGGCTAGGTTTAGTTTTCAAGATTACTTTAAACAATTATGTAACTATATGTAACTACCCAGATGGGGAGGACTGTGGAGAGGGCCCAGACGGCTGCTGTAAACACTGGATGAGACTAACACAAGCCACTGAGACTCATGCAAAGCTTTCCTGTTTGTATAACTCAATAGAGAAGGAATTTCTGACGACTTCCAATGTAGAGGGGATGTAGGGGAGCAAGACATTTCCTCTACCGACTCTGAGTCCTTCTGGCTGGAGAACAAATTCAATTCACATGAGACAGAATAACAGGAGAAGATTAAACAAAGCTTTATAACATGTATACATGGGAGAGGCTCAGGGAAACTGAGCAACTCACCAAAATGGCTGAAGCCACCACCTTAAATATCATCTTCAGCTAAAGACAAAGGAGGATGTTGGGGGAGGTTACCAAAGTACAGTAAATACGAGTAAGATTATTATGCAGATTTAAGTCCTTGCCTTGTGCATTGATAAGAGTTTCTAGAGATAAGGTCATCCCCCTTCTTCCTGGTACAGAGGGAAAGACACCTTTACAGAGGGAGATTTCCTTTACAAATGTAAATGTCTCTTAACAAAGGGTAAGGGGCTGGCCCTGTGGCTGAGTGGTTAAGTTCTCGCACTCCCCTTCAGTGGCCCAGGGTTTCGCCAGTTTGGATCCTGGGCACAGACATGGCACTGCTCATCAGGTCACATTGAGGCAGCATCCCACATGCCACAATTAGAAGGGCCCACAACTGAAAATATACAGCCATGTACCAGGGGGGCTTTGGGAGAAAAAGGAAAAATAAAATCTTTTAAAAAACAAAGCCTAAGTAAATTCTACTTTTGAGAGTTTCTATCCTGTCTGCAGTTTTTCAAAAGTAACCAGCCCCAAATAATCCTCACACCAAAGAGACATATCTTGGGGTGGCCAGTTCCAGTCCCCGACAGGTATTTGCACATTTTATCTTTGAAATTACTTTCTCACCAGAAAAACAATATCCAAAAGTTCATGCTAGTTTATCCATCATTTTCTTATAAACAGAATGAACACATTTTGTATAGTTTCATATTGGTTCTTCACCATCTTTAGAAGTAATTCATGATCATTTTCTAAAAATTCGAAAATACAGAATAGCAGAAAGAAGAAGATAGAAAACCAATCTCTCCATGTCCAAAAATCTTTTAGATAATTTCCTAGAAGTAGAACACCTGGGTTGAAGAATTTTTACATTGAAGACAAATATTGCTAAATCACCTAAGGAATAATTGTATCAATTTAGACTATTATTAAGTGGGTGAGACTATACATTTTTCTCCTTGCTGTCAAAGATAAACAAAGCAAGACACTAGTTAAAGTGATAAGGACCGATTTTAATCAGTAATATACTATTGCAACAGGAAAGGGCAGTTCGACGTGTACCGAACTCAACTTCAATTTGTACAGAGGTGGCTGGGTCTTTCAAAGGCAGCCGAGGGAGGACGGAGTGGGGTGAGCAGGGCCTCAGTAGGATCAGGGAAATGAAAAATTATGATGAGTGCGTCAGTGTAGGTGCTAATAAGCCAGTTGTGTCTGTTAGCTGGCAGTTACTGAAGTTAGCCTTGAAGTAAGCATCCTATCTTCCCAGAGACTGGGAAAAAGAGGCCTTATCGTTCTTGATGATTATTTTTTAAGGGAATGGCTTTCAGGTCCTTGAGAAAGACATTCTTAAGTTGTAGGAGATGATACATATACATCTCAAAGGGACAGAGGAAGAATCCACAATTGTGAGCCCTTTTTAGTAAATGCTTTAGAAAAGGTGTTGAGGGGCCAACAGTGAAGTGTTGTCTACAACAAACAGTGAATTCTTTTGGCAGCCTCGAGCTTGCTCAGGCAGGTGCTTTAAGAGAGGCTAGGGTCATCCTGGGGATGAAGTCTGGAGCTGTTAGAAACTGTGTTAGTGTTTGTTTAAGTTTTTTAATGTTGGGGCAGGGGAGTAGACCAAATCATGTGTATTGAGAGTTCGTAGTTTTTTTTTTAAGATTTTATTTTTCCTTTTTCTCCCCAAAGACCCCCAGTACATAGTTGCGTATTTTTAGTTGTGGATCCTTCCAGTTGTGGTATGCGGGGTGCTGCCACAGCGTGGCCTGATGAGCGGTGCCATGTCCGTGCCCAGGATCTGAACCAGTGAAACCCTGGGCCGCCAAAGCAGAGCGCGAAAACTTAGCCACTCGGCCATGGGGCCGGCCCCACTGAGACTTTGTAGTTTTTACAAGCCATGGTTAAGACCTAGCTGAGACAAGGGCTCAGAGGAGCCTGGCTAGAGTTTGGTCAAGAAGAGAATCTTTGTCAATGCTCGCAACATGGGGCTTTGATCTTTCTAATCTTGACCATTCTGATAACAAGAAAAAGATAACTTTGTTTTTATTGGCATTTCCTTGAAACTAGTAAAACAACTTTTTATATATTTCTTGTCATCTGTGTTTCTTCTTTTGTGAATTGACTGTTTTTGTGCTTTACCCATTTTTAGGTTAAGACAGCTATTTTTCATTTACTTATTTGTAGGAGATAATTTTTTCGTTTGAAAATTTTCACAATACATTTGGCATTTAATAACCTATCCCAGGCCACGTCTGCTTATAGACACTCAAATATTATTGCTGTACCTATAAGTAGCAAATGAAGAAAAGTTTCAGCAGCAAACTCAGTCACTTGCTGTACTCTCTACCCCAAGGATTTGCCTTTGAAGCTCTCTGAGAATAGGAGGCCACTATGGGGCCCATGGCTCCTACAGGAATGTACCTAGCTCTGGACAGTAGAACATACTCATAAACTCAATCAACTGTGTTTCTTTGAGCTCTGCCCGAGTCTAAAATTTCTCACTGCAAGTCTCTTCCTCTCCCTGCTCCACTCCCTCCTTCCAGACTGGAGAAGGAAAGGAACAATTGATTATGCTGCAATAAGATACAAGTCCATCTCAAAAAGCTGTCTGCTTCTCATTTTTCTTCTAGTTGATACTGTTATGAACAGAAAGACCTAGAGTCTGATTTATTGATATGTTAGTTTAATGGACTCATAGTTATGTAGAAGAATAAAGACAGGATATAGTTGGAGGACTGATTTGGCCCACCTCTGTCTCATATCGAAGAGATTACGAGATGTCTTCAAGCTCATTAGGGGTGGTGGGAGACACCAAGGACCAGTCTTCTGAAAGCACAGCTAGGTCTCTCTAAGGTCATAAGGAATGTTGATCTTCCCGAGTCACTCCTGAGCAACGCTGATGACCAATGGGTTCTGAAGAAAAAGTAGCCTCACCCCCAGTCCTCACCTTTGATAAGTGGAGATGCCTCACAAATAAAAAATATAGCACAGGAAAAGACTTTCTCTAAACTGAGAATAGGAATCGAGGGTTGACCCATTGGCCTAAAGTATGGAGAACATGGTGTGAGTAAAAGAGCATTGATCAAGTGCTTGATAATATTTACTTTCCTTATGATCCATATACAGCTGCCATCTTCCCATTCCTTTTCTCTCCAGTGTAAAATGATCTAAGAGGTCAAGAGTCACTGTCATAGCAGTATTTGGTGAAGAAATGTCTTTTGACCACTAGATAACAGAAATTACTCATTAAGGATATAAAGAAAGGAAACACAAATAGAAACTTGTTATGTTTCTAATTTGAATTTTCCCTCCAAAATTCATATTTTTAAAGTTTTAAATGTAACATGGGCTTGTTGTAAAAATTTCAGACAAAGACATATTTAAAAGAAAGTCTGCTTGTATCAATGATTTATTGCTATATTACAAATGACTCAAAACTGAGCAGCTTAAAACAATACCGTTCATTCATTTTACTCACTAGTCTACAATTTGGGCAGGACTTCGTAGGGACAGCTCATCTCCGCTCCACACAGCATCTGCCAGGGCAGCTTGGCTGGGGCTGGAGGATCCATTTTCGAGTCTGACTAACTTGGATGGCAAGTTGTTTAAAATGTTAGGCAAATTTAAAACTACAATTTTCCTGAGCATGTATATATTACCCAGGTGGCTTTTAAAGGAAAATGATAATTGTAAACAAAAGGAACAGAGTGGCTACCTCTCGCTTGCTAAAATATAATTTTGAAAAATTAAAAACATGATTTTCATACAAATGTTACCAAATCTGAAGTGAGTTCGCTCACCTGTTGCACAGCAAGCCAATCTCTGACACCGGGTGTGGTGGGAGAAAGTAAGAATTTTATTTTTGCACAGTGCTGAGCAAGAAAAGAGGGAAGCTAACACTGAAATCCCAAACTCTCCGAAAAGCTACAAGGAAGGGTTTTTATTTGGGGTTTTAGGTAGGGGAGGGGGAGCATATGGCCTTGCTGGTCAGAGCTTTCCCACCAGCCCGTATCTCTTTGCGGGAGGAGATAGTCCAGGTGCTTGTCCTTGGTGGTGTCTGTCTCCACGGAGGATAGTGGATTCTGGAGCCAGGAAGCCAGAGAGTAAGCAGGGAATGAGTGTTTTGGTTTTAACCCCACATATGCTGGGTTTAATGTGGGGAAACTGATGTCAGGGTCGGTATCACAAATATAAAGTGAACACGTATCAAAGATTTATTTAACTCATTAATTAGTTGTGTTAAGTAAGATGTTAAGGCTGGTTAAATAGATGAAAACCAGTGACATATACACCATATCAGGAATGGTCAAATGAATGTGCTAGATGCATCACCAGTTACAATCCAATAAAATGTAATGTTTGGAGTTATCATTTCTACTGGTGGAAATCAGTCATGTCTGTACCGAATAAAATTCATTTCTGGTGAAATTACCTCCATTCTTCAGTCCCAGTCTGTGTACAGAAGGAATTGTCCCTCCACAACCCCTTTATCCAAAATGGCGACGTGACCCAGGCCCAGTCAAAAGGAGCGTTCCACTCTCCCAGTGAGAGACTCAGACCGGGCTGAGTGACCCAACTGGAGCCCAAAAGACACAGTAAGACTTTGCAGGGACTTTTGTCAAAGCGCGCACCTTTTTTAGGGGCATTTCGATCTGAAAGGTTTGGGGTCTGAACTTACTGGCTGACATCCTGTCACCACATGAGGTCTGAAAATGAAGAAGCATCGAAGAATGGAGACAAACAACAGAGGGCAACAGCAGCCTGATGCCTTAATGAGCCCCTGCATCAACCCAGCTGCCTGATTGCAGCCCTAATCCCAGGCTTTTCAGTAAGACTCAATATATTTCCTTTTTTTAGTTTGATTAAGCCAGGTAAATTGATTCCTCACAATACAATAGCGTTCTCCAGCCCTCGCTGCTGCTATGCTAGTCTACTAAATACATATGCACTTCTCTGTGCTTCAATTTCCCCTTCTATCAAAGGAATAAAGAGTATCTACCGAGAGTTGTAAAGATTAAATACAAAGTAAATATAAATACAATATTCTTTTACAATGCTGAGGTAAGAGAAACATCACACAACTTAATTTTCCTAAATTAAATTCTCTCTAGACCTAAGCCTCCATTCACTAAGATGGGAAGATTCCCAAGGCCAGTCATTTGTGGGGGCTCTTTAACTCTTTAGTGCTAAAATCTTTCACAAATCACCTAGGAAAGATTGTTTGGTCTTTGGTATATCATGATTGCTGCTGGGATGTTCATTGTCCAAGACCATATGGTCCCTTCAAAGGCAGGTGGCTGCATATCCTCTTTGCCATCTGGGGCCTCTGGCAATGTTTATGCAGCACCTGAGACTCAGGTGTTTGATATTCAGGGCTCTCAGTAAATAATCAGCTCACCCCATCAGAAGACATTGATGTTTGTGTATTCCTCTACCCATTGTCGTCCCTGGAGTCACTGCAATCTTGGGCAACTCTCTCTTTTTCAAACCAGTGATTCCACCTCCAGACTATCTCCTCCCTCTAGAGAACACCCAGCTCAATTCACCTCCCACACAAGAGCCTAGATAGAGTTGTATAACAGATGCTTTGTAATTTCTGATCTGCGCAGGGAAACACAAAAAATCAACAACCTGCGGTAGGCAGCTTCCAAAAGGACTCCCCACGGTCCCTGCCTCCTGGTATTCACGCCCTTGTGTAATCCTCTCCCCTTGAGTGTGGGCTGGGTCTAGTGACTCACCGCTAACAAATGGAATATACATCTAAAATTAGCTTATAAAACAACAGTACCTTCCATCTTATTTGCTCTTCTCCCTCACTGCTCTGAGGGAAGGCAGATGCCATCCTGTCAGCTGCCCAACAGAGAATCCCATGTGGCAAGGAACTGTTATCTAGGACAACAGCCAGAAAGGACCCGAGGATTGCCAAAAGCCACGCGAATGAGTCTGGAAGCAGATGGATCCTTCCCAAGATACGCCTTGCGATGACTGTAACCCTGGCCAAAACCCTGAGTTCAGCCTTGTGAGGCTAAGCAGATGACTCCTGACTTACAGAAACTGGGAGATAAGAAATGTTGCTTGTTTTAAGAAACGAAGATTTGGAATAATTTGTTATACAGCAACAGATAACTAATACATCCCCTTTGAGACCGGTAGCCCAGAATTTCCTGGAAAAGAGGGTAATATCATTTCCTCCTTTTGAAAATTTCTTTTGGCAGGGAGGAAGAAACAGCAATAAATAGCTTGATAAACTACCCTGTGACAAATGCAAGCAAATTACCTCAAGCAATATACGCACTATAACAAGAATCCCTACAGAGGGAAATTAGCATCGCCTGTCACGGGCAATCCAAACTCCATCCCACGCTGAAGAACAGCCACGCCCCCTAAACTGCACGACAATCAGTGCTCCTCCCAAGTCCTTCCAATGACAGGAGCAAACAGAGCCTGATGCTCAAGGGAGGTGGGGGGAGGTAGCTGTCACAAGTTCCTAAGTTGCCCCTTGGCATCCCTGAAGAAATTCAAACCCTGTGGCGGCAAGAAAATAACAAGCTAGTTTCAGTTTGGGTTTCTGGGGTTAATGGAATTTCTAGATGAAAGTCCTCAAGGGCGGGAACTCCCTTCCCTATCCCGGGACGCTGCCATAAACCTGGAGAGTCTTGTGCAATTCTGAGAACGGAAGCCTGCCACGAAGGCTGCCTCCGGGAATATGAGCCCCTTATACAGGACCTGACGCCAGAGAGTAACTTGTCTCCAAGAAGCTGGGCTGGGATAGTCTCTGCCACCAAGAGATCAGCACGGTTGTGCATAGTATACCCTTGACATTAGGTGTGGGGTGGAAGGCTTGGTGTGAGAACTCCAGGGAGCCCCACTGCCTTTGTGTTCAACATCAGTGACACCTGGAGAAACCCAACTCAGTAGTGGATGAATGATGGCGTCTGGGTTAGTAGCATGCTGTCAGCCCTAGATGTGGGCAGAACACACAGTTGAAAACATTTTCTAGTCAAATATATCCTTATCTCCTCACCCTTATTCAGCGAATGAGCTTTCCTGCTTTTGTGGACCCTCCCGGGCAAGAGTCGGGAAAGTGGAAGGAAACCCAGCCCTGGAAGCAGGGCCAGATCAGGCATCTCTCCTGAATGCTTCCTCCTCGCCATTTGGGACAGGTCCAGTCCCCTCAGTGTCTGATTGTGACTATGGAGAGAAGCAAAGACTGGGATCCGGTAATGACTGTCAATGCGGAACTCAAGGGTGGGTTCGGAAGAATGTAACTGTTTTTCCAAATTGGTTTTTTTCCCCTTTTGTTATATTAAGGAGATGCAATCACTAACCACCTTGAACCAGACCAAGCCTCACCACAAGAGCTACTCCTATGATCTTTGCCTATATTTAATGCTAAGATCCCTCCAGGAGGAGCTTAGGCCTTATTACCACAACCTGCAGTGTCTGTGGAAGGATGTTTTCCACCTAAGCCTGTGCAAGTGAATACCCACCTCTCCTTTTTGAATATTCATCCCTCATCTGAAATAAAAGTGCCTGCTTCCCTTTGTTCCAGGACGCCATGACTTTAGAAATGATTCCTCGTGGCCTCCTATTTGCTGCAAATATACCTCACTTTGCGTACAGCTACTTCTGGTGGAGCGTCTGATTTAACTCACCAGGAGGGAACCCACTTCGGTTACTGTAATATAACTTCCTAGGGGACCCAAGACCAGTCTCTGAGGTGTTTTAAGCTACCACCCCACCTTTGGTGAGCCTCAGGTACATAAAAAGATCCCTGACAGGAGAGTCACTTCGCCTGTGTTCTCTAGTCCTGGCTTTTCTGCCTGATGGGTGGGTGAATGAGTATCTCTGAATTGCAATTTGGAAAAATCAGCTTAAGTGATGGGGAGACTTCCAGTTTGGGGTCCAGCATGTAAGGAGCATGGAAGTTGTTGCTTCTGTCGACACAAGAAAAAAGATGAGCTAACTGAAGACTAACGACTCTTCTTGTCTCCACTGGAGAACTGAGGTCATAGGGCAAACAGCTGCCCCCCAAATTGAAGAGACCCGACAGGCAGATATAGAGAATTAAATGTACTGGACCAGGAACCTCCAAGGGAACCAATACCAGGGTTGGAAAATCTAAACCTAAACTGACATATCACTGGAGGTTTGGTGTGGACGAGTCTGAGAGTAAGGAATTCCGGGTGGTGAGCAGGCACAAGGGAACCCCAAACTTTCATGCGTTTTACCTCCAGGATCCCTACCAGGTTCTCACAGTGAAGATCAGAGAAAAATTCTCCAGTGCTTCCAGCAGGGGGAGAGGGGAAGTAGCCATTTTTATATACGCCTAGAACATTTTGTCCATTACAAGACCCGACTCCGAGAGGAACTGCTTTACCAGAGTCTAACAACCCGGGAGAAGGAAAATATCTACCAAGTCCAGCCCCCTCCAGCCTTCCTGTCTCCCCTAATGGGGAAGAAACCAGAGGAAGCTGAGAAGCACCGGTGAAGGCCACAGCCCAGGGGCACAGGCTCACTAAAGATGGAGACCTCCTCAGAGGACTGTAAAGCCCTTCCCCCTACCGCAGCGGGAGGGCTCCTGTATGATGGGGAAAACAACGGAAAGAACCGTGTGTCTCAGGCAATATTTAAGAGATCTCTAGGGAAACCCACAGACAATAGGGGAGACAGACACAAGGACCCAGAGGAAGTTTAGTCTCATGCCTACGACTTCAGCATCAGTAAACAAGGGCCAACGCCTAGCTGGATAAACACAACCCTCACACCAAAGGGCCTGTTTACCTCAGCTCCTTTTACCCAGTATATTATGTCCAGTTTTCAACAAAAAATTGCAAGGCATACTAAAAGACAAATGAAATGATGGATGTGAAGTACTACTGAATAGATTATTAAAAGCAGAAGTGAATCTTCCCATCCTTTAAGCTGGTTTGCTCCCTAAGCCTTCCCTATTTGATAGGAGTGAAAAATTGGTGTTCCAGGATCATTATCCAGAAGCGAGGGCAGGTGAACAGCCTGGTGGAGCCAGGATAAGCTTCACAGCCCTAACTGCACCACCCCTCTAAGTACAAGGGACGCTGTTGGTATATCTGATGGCTCCGGTGGCTTTTTCATTATACATTCATGCTGCAGCCCTGAAAGGCCTGCCCTGGCCTTGCCTGGAGTTTGGGACCTAAGCGTACCTGCCTGGAGCCTGGAATCAGATTCCTGGAGCCTAGCCAGCCTGCAGATGGACTTGGCAGCCCAACGTCTAGCCAGCCTGCCTCCAAGAGTGGCTTAAGTGGCCCTAGAGAGATGGCCTTGGGATGTGAGTTTGTGAGTTTGTGCTAAGGCCAGGGCCATCTGCTCCATCCCAAGGACCAGGATCTGGGTCCACGCTTTTCCTAGACCAAGAGCCTCTAGGCCCTGTAGGTTGGGGAAGCAACTGGACCCCACTGCAATGATGGGAGAGCGTCCAGGGTATCCGCCTGCAGTTTGCTGGATAATAAATGGAACTATGGCTCTTTAAAAAAAAATTTTAGGTGAGAGATTGATAACCTGACAAGATGAGGTAAGATAAGGAGATCAGGTCAGGGACAGAGTTTGGTTGGGTAATAGGATGCAGCATCTGAGTATGCTTTGCAGCTAGAAAGGAACTGTGATGGCATAGGGGTGGGAAACAGACCATTAAGAAACTGAGCTCCTGGGGCTGGCCCCGTGGCCGAGTGGTTAAGTTGGTGCGCTCCGCTTCAGTGGCCCAGAGTTTGACTGGTTTGGATTCTGGGCATGGACATGGCACCACTCATCAGGCCATGTTGAGGTGACATCCCACATGCCACAACTAGAAGGACCACAACTAAAAATATACAACTATCTATTGGGAGGATTTGGAGAGAAAAAGCAAAAAAAAAAAAAAGGTTGACAAGTTGTTAGCTCAGGTGCCAATCTTAAAAAAGAAAAAAAGAAAGAAACTGAGATCCAGTGGCAGAGAGACTCCCTGTGGCGAGGGAGAAGAAAAGGACAGTGATGGGGTGGGTGCATGTGTGAGAGGGTGGAGACTGAAGAGGAAGAGGTCGAGGGTAGGGAGGAGTCTGGCAGGTGAGCTGGGATGTCGCAGGGGGACTCAGCGGGAGCAGCATCCTCCACTGGCTCCACCACACAGGAAGCTCAGCTCCCCTGGTGGTTCTGCAGCAGCCCTGTCTGCAGAGATCTTGGTGCGAGGTTTGCGCAAAGCTGCCTTCAACAGGGAGCTTCCCCAGGTGGCTCCTGGAGACAGGAGGCACCAGCTGCAGCCAGGAGCACGGCAGGGGACAGGATGACGACTGAGTTCACATCCCCCATGTCCTTGACTTCACCGTATTCCTTCGCACTCACCCCAAGGCTTTCTTTCACTGTCTCCTCCCTGTGGTTATCCCTCTTCTGTCCATCCAGGTTGTACTGGATTGCACAGGAGCCCTGGGTGGCACAGGCCATGCTAGGAAAAAGGATAAAGGCAGGATAGGAAGAGATAAATCACTGTTTCCGCAGAGATAGTGGGTCCTGGTTCAGGTCAGCCTCCACGTTCCACGCTGGGGAAATAGGAGCCCAGGTGACATGTGGTGAAGGTAGGAGCACAGGGATCATATGGGAGGCTAAAAGAACAGCCCTTTAGGAAAAGATTCCCCACCTCCCGCCCTGAATCACTGACTCACCTGACAGTTGTCTGCACTCCCACCCTCTCTGCTCCACCTCGGACAGACTGCACTTGAACTCGATGGGACTTGATTCCGATCCTACTGAGCCCTGTCCTGTGCGCGCCCCCCCTCCACCCCCCCTGCAGATAGGCCCGGGTGGCTGGCCTCCTCTGCCCCTGCAGTCTCAGGCACGGACCACTCAGCCTTCCCCTGGAGGTGGCGTGGCCTGTGGACGTGGTCTACTCCCTTGTCCTGCTGCCTCTTCCTGCAGGAGCTTGTTTCTATCCACTCACCAGAGGCTTCTCTCCAGGGGGGTCCTGCCATCAGCTGGACTCTTTCCTCCTCTTTGATGTTCAGGAGCACCTGGAAATGCCAGTCATCAAGGGAGAGAATTTCCAAATTTTGGAGAATGAGAAGAGGTCAGGCTGAGGTCAGGCTACAGGTGAAGTCTGGGAACACCTTAGAGACGCTTGTTGACAAGCAGGACATCGCAATCATCCAACCCTTTGGGAGCAGTGAAGGGAAATGAGAGCAGGTGCACAGGCCACAGCAGCCCCGCATCCCACCTGCTGGCCCCAGGTGCAGCAGTCACAGAGCCAGCTCTTCCAGGGTGGCCTCGTCTGCGCAGTGAGTCTGGGTGATGATTGGCCTCATTGCTGGTGATTCTTCCCCACTAGAGCCCCCTGTGTCCTACTCAGGGGGACATCTCATGGCCTCTCAGTCCTAACGCAGGCCAAGGGATCCTTACACCTTCCCCTACCCAGAGTCTGTCCCACTTCAAGGTCCCAGAAGTCACTGGCTGCAGAGTTGGGAAGAGATGAGAAGAGATACACACGAGTATCTCTCCTGAGCCAACCCACAAACACATTACAACTCGGTTACATATACTGCTAACATGAAGAGATAAAACTAGATAGATAGACAGATAGATAGATAGATAGATAGATAAAGTATATACCATCAAATAAATGGCCTTATTAATCACTTGTTAAAAGTATTCATAGGTCAGGGGCCGGCTCGGTGGTGGAGTGGTTGAGTTCGCACGCTCCGCTGCGGGAGCCCAGGGTTTCCCTGGTTTGGATCCTGGGTGCGGACATGGCACTGCTCGTTAGGCCACGTTGAGGCGGCATCCCACATGCCACAACTAGAAGGACCTGCAACTAAGATATACAGCTATGTACCTGGGGGGATTTGGGGAGATAAAGCAGAAAAAAAAAAAAGAAAAAGTTTTCATAGGTCAGTAGGGATTTTGTTGAAAAGCTGGAAAGTAGGAAAGAAGATTCAGAAAACCCTTCATAGAGGGAGTAACCATAGTGTGATTGAAAGCAAACAAAAGATTTTTCTACGTACAACTGTGATTACTGTTTTAAGAGGATTGTTTATGATAAAAGAAATTCTCACCCATGTGTCTTGTCGGGGTAACATTAGGTGTGCAGGTTGACAGAGGTTTGAGAGAACAGAATTGTTCTGTATGAAAATAAGAGAATTTAAATTATTGGGAGGAGAAAGGGATACTGGGAGAGAAGAAAGACGGAGGAGAGGAATGGGAGTGGAGTAAAGAGTTGAGAGCACCTCTTTAGCCCAAGAGAGAATTCACAATAAAAACAATCGCTGAGAAAAGGTTTTAAATTTTGGCCATGGGAGTGCTCTCCCCTCTCTCCGTGTTTGTCACCCTGACAGTATCTTTAATAAAGCCCACTTCACTGTTTGTGGAAGTGGATTCTCTTGGGCAAACTTGAAAGGGGCCCCATGTCTGTCTAGGTTCATGTAAGGCCCAAAGAGATTATATGGAGAAGTAGCCTTGAGGACAGTGGAGATCATGACTGGAATTCCCTGGGAATCAGCAAAAATCTCTGAGAAAACTTCAGACTTGAAGGCTGTGGAATTCGGTGGAGATCATCGGTGGGTAAAGCTGGACCCTGATATAATCTGGATTATATGCGGAATAAGTAAAAATTGCGCTAAAGTAAAAATGTACACGAGGAAATGATGGAGTTGGAAAATAGGGAGGCAAAGAGAAGTGTGGAGGGGTCTCTTAGGCCCAGGTTGAGTCCAGGTATCTACTAGGGTTGACAGTCGGGAAAGTGGGGACAGACTGTCCACCCTTCTCTGTTGCCTCCCCCCACCGGCAGGAATTCTACTCCCGACTTTGCATTCTCAGGTTGCCTGAGGCAGCAGGCGCTTCAGATGATAGAGAGGGATCTCTTCTTTAGGCATCCTTCTTCATTCAATTTCATTTATGATGTGGGGTTTCTTCTATTTTTCCACCTGCTATGGAGGAATCTCCCTTCACCTGTACTTTGGAAAAACAGAGACAACAATTTGGAGCAGGTTCAACCAAATTCCTCGGTTCACAGATAAAACAACTAGATACTTAACAGTTCTATACATTTTGAAGATCACAAGTTCTTCTTTCTTTTTTTTTCTTCTTCTTTCTTTTTTTTTAAGATTTTATTTTTCCTTTTTCTCCCCAAAGCCCCCTAGTACATAGTTGTATATTTTTAGTTGTGGGTCCTTCTGGTTGTGGCATGTGGGACGCTGCCTCAGCGTGGCCTGACGAGCGGCGCCATGTCCGCGCCCAGGATCCGAACTGGCGAAACCCTGGGCTGCTGAAGAGGAGTGCGAGACCTTAACCACTCGGCCACAGGGCTGGCCCCCATTCTTCTTTCTTTTTAATACAGATGATTTCTTAAAGTGGAAACAGAGACAGAGAGAGGAATACATATAGGTATACATATACATAATAAAGGTTACAGTTGGTAGAAAGAGCTTCTGATATACAGAAATTGTTCATAAGTCTGGGAATTTTAGTTAAATTCTTGTATCATTCTTGCTTAAAGGAAAGGCGGAGCATTATCTCTCTGGTCACATCACAGTAATAACTTATCAATGGTAATTGTTGAATTTGTTACTTGACTTTTGCTTGGCGCTTTGGTGATAAACAGTTTTCATTCATTCCACTGATATGATTGAGTCTGTTTTATATGTTTATAGTCCTGAGCTAAGTTTTCACTATAGTCATAAACTGTGTGCTGTGGTGCAGACAGAATACATTGTCTTTGGCCCCTGGAAACTCCATGTCTAAGAGAGAAAATATACAAGCATAGCATCCTTTGATGGCACCACAAGGCAATGGGAGTGTGTGATTCAGTGCTGAATGAGCTGGAGGCACTGTGGTCTACTCCCAGCTTCGCCACTGACTAGAAATTGAGAGCTGAGCCATGATCTCAAAGGGCCTGGCTGGCTGGGGAGTCCTAGAAGACGCAGTGTTTATTAACAGAGACAATGGATCTGCCAGAGCCGTCACAGAGAGCGTGGAGAACATCCGAGTTGCCTACCGATAGCTATTCTGCCTCCACCTGCCCATGGTGTTTTGTTTGATTTGGATTAACCCCACTACCAGCAAAGGGGTGTCCTAAATGGATCGACAGATTGGCTTCCCTCTTGTCAAAGTCATTAGTTTAGGTGATCTCAGGGTTAAGCTTGGACCTTAGACACTAGGATTGGTTCAGGGGTCAGCCAATCAAAGCATAGGATTTTTGCTGGGAATTCTAGGATGCAGATGTTCTCTATCCTTCTGGATGGTGTGAAAGTCTGGAAATGCTGCAGCCATTTATAAGAGGAATTGAGAAGATGCTAGCAGAGGGCAGAACCAGGACACTTACAGGAAAACAGAATCAGAGATAGGATCAAACCTTCTAGAAGCCGATATTAAGAATTCACATAGCTGATCCTTGAAGGAGAAGTATGATTTGAATAGGGAAAAGGAGAAGGGAGAATATTAATCATGTGATCAACAGCAGGAATGTGGAAGGAATGTGCAGCATCTCAATGATGGCTCTTGTGATTATTTTTAAATCTGTTTTCCCTTGCTTGGTTGAACCTGAGAATTTGTATTCATTCAACATTAAACATCTATGTTATAATCATATTGAAACTGTGGTTGAAGTTGGCTGTGCAGGGATGGGTTCCGGATAGAGGCATGACATGACCCAGTTCTCAAAGAGCTTATGTCCGCCCAGAGGGACCAAAAGGTCAACCACCAACTATAGTAAAGGAGGGATGGATGCCCTCCTTCAGCTCCAGGGTCTGCAGAGGGCAAGAAGAGTTTAGAGGAGAGGGATGTCTTTTGAATTCCTGCCTGGGAGGAATTATCATTCACATCATACAGATAAGGAAACCAAAGTATGTGAGCAAAAATTTCACATACCAAGTTAGACTATTATTATTATTACTGTTGATAAGTCAGAAAGATAATGTTTTGCCTTTCTTTTACACATTCCTTTAAGGGATACCTAAGGTCATAAAAACAACTGGCAAGTGGTAGAGCCCGCTGTTGAACCCAGGGCTGTCTGCTTCTAGAATCTCACTTCTCAAAATGTGGTCTGTGGACCAGACATGTCAGCATCATTCAGGAGCAGGGTGGCTCCATAATTTATGTGGCCCAGGACAAAATAAAAATGTGGTCCCCTGTGCAAAAAGCAGGAAAAAATTACCACTAAATGTACTAAAAGATAAATCTTCTTCTTTTCTTCCACATCCTCTCATCTTGTCATGGCGTTTTATATTTGCTATTTAATGTCATTCTAAGTAAAGAAATATTGAGATTTTAAGTTACTAGCATAGATTTACCATTCATCTTTTTATGATGTAATACCAGTTTTAAATTGAAATGGAAATTTAACTCATGTGGAATTTTCGAAATTATATAATTTGTATTTTATAACTTGTACACACATACGTATTTTGTTCTTACCAGAACAGTGGGAACAGTGAACAAAGCAATTCATTTGTTTTTATTTTACTTCTTAATAAGCACACATTCTACCAACAATCTCTACCTTCTGTTTCCTGATGAATAAAGGACTAAAAGGAAACAGAAATTTCCCTTTCCTTCTATGCCATCGTTTTAGGCATAAGTGGCTGACTGATATAGAGAAGTAACACAGAAAGGAAATGGTAGGGTTCCTTGGTCATTCACGTTTCTTAGAACGTCATTGCCTTCTTTCTGTGTTCATAGCAAGTTCTGGTTCCAAAGCCAGCAGCGCCCCCAACCTTTGCAAGTCATAGACATAACACATTACCCTATACTTGCTTTGAGACTAGCTGAACCCCCACCAGAATTTTGTACTTCTGGGCCATCTCACACACTATATGCAAATAAGCAGCAAGAGATAAGCGACATTCATACTGCACTGTGCCTGTCTCTTCCATTCTCACGCAGGCCATCTTGTCTCATCAGACTTTACTTACAAAACACAAGTTCAAATCTAAAATTATTACGAATTTCAACAAGGTGACAGCAGAGCATTAAACCCCGCTCAGGTCCCTTCTGAGCGCAGGGCCTTGTGTGATAGCAGAGGTTGCAGCCCATGAAGCCGGCTCTGCCTGGGAGCTCATTAGAAATGCAGGTTCTCAGCTGCCCCCTCCTCCCGGCCCAGGACTCTGACTCAGAATCTGCATCTTAACGAGATCCCCAAGTGCTCTGTGGCATGTTAAGGTGTAGGAAGCTCGAATCTAGTCTAGACCACTGAGGACTCTGTCTCCCGGGCTTGATGCCCCTGCTGTGGGCCAACCTGCAGCTTCCCCAGGATGTTACCAACCCTGAGGCCTGCTGGCTCTTCTGAAAACTGATTTACAAGGCTTTGCCGAAATCTCAGGTTTCATCTGCCTTCCATCCCAGGCCTTTGTATATTTATGAATCCTGTGGCAAGGAAGGAACCACAAAGGCAGTTTTTAGGGCCTGGGCCAGAGGCAGAGCCCCCAAAACATGAAAGTCTTGTTAATTTACATGTCAATGTGTAACTGAGATGTCTTTATTACCGAAAATTCAAAAGCGAGAATCTTGGTTTTTCTCTCTGTTTTGCTATTTAATTTCATTTATTTCCCTACTGCTGCTAGCTTTAAATCTTCCCAAAGTGTATGAGGATTCACTATAATCTTCTCTGTACTCTTGTCTGAGATTCTTTTCATGATAAAAAGTTAGAAAAATCATAATAACTCCCTAGAAAATCTTTCAAAGGAGAAGAGGGGGAGAGAAGAGAGTGGAAAATGTAGTTCTCTGTGATATTGAAGAAGTTCCTAAGAATAATAACTTAAGAAAAGAAGGTAAGTCAGAATTAGGAAGCTTCATCTCCTTCTTGTTTCATTTTCAACCTCAGAAATAAAATAGAAGCACTCCACAGCTAAAACAGGATCGCCCTTCAGCTTGTGAGCAAAGCTTCAGTGTCCCTCTTTGTTGCAAGCCAAGACAGCTTTTTCTTACACTACAGGGCACCCCTCCTTCTGTGTGGTAGAGCATGAGGAAAGGAAAAGAAAAGAAGAGAAAGGAAATAGACAAGGAAAGCAGAGAAGAGAGAGAAAAAAGAAAAGAAATAAGTTTTGAAAAGACCTGTTACTTCTTTGACAAGAATGGCCTCCTTTTCCTCCAAAGCTTCATGGGCAAGTGCACCAGAAAACATGCTCCTAATAGCGAAGCCAATATTGGCTCAATAGTGTCTTATAATTTGTCAGTACTTTTCTAACATACAAACATCTCAGTTTTAAAACCAAACGTGTATGTTCTCTGACTAGGACTGGAAATGGCATAGAAAAAGGATAGCCTAGGGCGAAGGATAAGGAAGCAGCACAGAGGCCATGGGTGGGGCATGACTGAGACCCACAGAGAGAGTGGGGGGCATGACTGAGACCCAAGGAGAGAGTGGGGGCGCATGACTGGGACCCACAGAGAGAGTAGGGGGCATGACTGAGACCCAAGGAGAGAGTGCGGGGCATGACTGAGACCCAAGGAGAGAGTGGGCGGCATGACTCTGATCCCCAGAGAGAGTAAGGGGCATGACTTGGACCTCCAGAGAGAGTCGGGGCATGACTCGGATCTCCTGAAGGTCTTGGGGCTTTTCAGCAGTTCCCCACTGCCACCCCTAAGCAAGGCAAGGGCAACAAAGAAACAACTGAGTAGTTAGCTCCTTCGGGGTGAGTTTTTATGGCACAACTGTGTGCTGTGAAGTACTTCCTTATAAATTGTCCTACTTGCACAATGATTGCATTCTCTTTTGGATCACCAACTCAGGACATTCAGTGGCATGAGTGACAGGGACATTTTAAATTCATGGGAAATACAAAACCCCCTTTGTGGGCATTAGTTTCAGCTGCCGCCTCAGGTAACAAGAGTTGAGCTAAGTTTTCCTTCTTTTCCTTTCCTTATCCGTTGATTCTTGGGCCAAGGTGCTATCGAGTAGCCTGCTGACCCATAGGCCAAGGGAGGGAGGAGGAGATGAAAAGCAAGTTAATTCGCCAGATGGAGAGTGGGCTGTTTCATCAGGAGACAGCTGCATTTCCAAAGCTAGATCAAAATCAGGTTCAAAAAGTTAAGTCCTACCTAAAAAGCTGAAGGTGTGGAGATCTGAGTGAGTCTGAGTTGGCCTAGGATGTGGGACACTCACTTCCTCTCCTGTTTCTCCAGGGCCTGGAGCTAAGCAGATCTAGGCTGGAAAGCCCCCGCTGTCTGCAGTCAGAGGCCTTGTGGTTAGGTCAGACATGGGTTTCTGCCCTTGGGCAAGTGAACTTCCCTGAACCTCAGCATCATCACCTCTAAAACAGGGACAGTAATGTCACTTATCTCATTGGCTTTCTGGGAGGAGTCAATGAGAAAATATATGCACTGGTTTAACAGCCCAGGACATGCGGAGCTTAATAACAAGTAGCAGTAATGGTAATGGTAGTTGTCGTTTTAGAAGGGAAGCTATTGCCTGGAAGTCCTTGCATATTTCCAAAGGACATAACAGAAGGGTCATCAGCGAGTTGGCGAGGCCCTGAGTGACTCACTTCCTACAGAACTCAGTGTTCTGGTGGGGCTGCTACAGCCCTGGGTTGTGAGTAGGTGCATCCACGCCACTGCCTTTCATGAGCAACGCCTTCTCTCCCTTCTTGACTGGGTTCCCTCTCCCTTTTCTGCCCTTCTCTCTCTTTTTTCTCTCTTTTCTTCCCCAAAATCCCCTTTAGGGAAGTCACTTCATGATGCTGAACTCCAGCTGCCTCTTCAAGGCGGTGAGGACAATGGAGCAGATGCTCTCCAAATCCCTTTGGAAGCCAACATTTCACAATTATCCACTCTTCTTTCCCACTTCTCCTTCCTTGCCCTTTAGCACTCAAACTCCTGTGACAGAAATTCTCACTGGTTGAGCTTAGGTCTTGTGCCTCTAGGAGGTACGACAATGTAAGAGAAAGAATCTCCCAGGGACTTTGGGCTTCCTTAGTGGGAGAGCGGGACCTGGTTTTACCGCCCTACCATGACTGTGTGATCTGTGGAAGAGGAGGAGGAAATTCCTCAAAAGAAATCAGAAAGGAAGAATGGGCATTGGGGTTGGGGTGAAGCAAAAAGAACTACTATAGCCACTGTGCCAACAGAATAAAATTGGATATGTCTTTCTCTCCTTTCCATTCATATATTCATTTATTCCTTTATTTGTGTATTTACCTTTGAACGTCTAGACCACCGGAGAGGCAAGCCTTACCCGAACCTCAGGATGTTTAGAAATTGTCATATTAAAATGTTTGTTAAAATATTTTGTAGTAAGTTCAAGAATATAGGATCCAATCAGGAAGCCGAGTGGATCCCAAGTACTAAATTGAATCTATACTCGAGGCCAACCAAGTCTGCGAGGGAATGGTTATGTAAGACTAAACTAGGCATTCCGGATGTTCAGAGGACCGCTGGGATGGGAGCCAGCCCTACAGTTCTCACCCTTCTGAGCTTGCCTCCCACCCCAGGGATATGGGACAGGGGAGGGTGCACTGCTACTGGCATCTACTTGGTAGAGACCAGGATGCTGCTAAACATCCTACACTGCACAGGACAGCTCCCCACAACAAAGAATTATCCTGCCCAAAATGTCAGTAGTGCCATGATTTAGAAACTCTGAGCAGATGGCCAAGGGGCCTTTCAGCCCAATAATCCTGATGCTTTCAGTGAGTCTGAGAACTTTCTCTTTATAAGTGCTGACTATGGCCGTAATCTACCTTTACCCAACCAGGTACTGGCTCTTCCACTAAGGAAGCCGAGGGATCCCTGGAGGATCCTTGCCCAAGATCCTTCCTCTTTCATTCTCAAACAGTGAAGGGGCAGGCATATAACCAAGCTCATCCAATCCAAATTTTCCTTGGGACTTTGAATGTTGAGCTAAATGTTTCAATACAGAAGAAACAGAGTTTTCTAGCAGCCAGGGCAAGACTGATGTGAAAATTCCCCTTCTGAGGCTTCCTTTAGCTGCCTTATCAGTTCTAAATCTAATTCTCTGGCTTCTCTTGGATCTTCTGAACTGCACCATCTTCTTTCACTAAATTTCCTTTTTGCTCCAGTTAGCCAGACAATTTATGTTGCTTGCAACCAAGGTGTCCTAACCGAAGCAGAAAATCTTCAAATCCCTTTAGAGACTTTCAAACTTCACACAACATCTCGAGTAGATCCCATCCCATCACTCCGAGAAACATGGAACCCCAGAAATATCCTGGCTCATACCCTATCTCTCTGGGATCAACCATTTGATGAGTCAATCAAGTAATCAACAAGTATTTATTGGTACCACATATGTTAAACAATGCCAGCTCAAGGAAAAGTCAAAGTGGAGAAAAGGGACTAATATTCATTGGCTGTTCGCATGTGCCAGGCCGTGTTAAGTTCTTTATATTGAGAATCTCATCTCGGCTTTGTCACTATACTGGAGATGGGTATTACTACCCCATCTTACATTTGAGACAAACGAGGGTTAGAGAGGTCAAGTAACCTCCACAAGACCATATATCTAGTAGTTATTAGAGCTAGAATTTGAGTTCGAGTCTGTCTGTCTCCAAAGCCCATATTTTTTTACCTCTATACCAGGGTTAGCAGACTGTGACCCCTAGGCCATATTTTGCCCACTATTGCCTATTTTTGTAAATTAAGTTTTGGTCAAAAAGCCACACCCTTTCTTTTGCTCTGGTAATGGCAGAAAGCCCTACTATGTTGCCTTTGGATGGTTTTAAGGGTTACCTTGCACACTCCTGTCAGCGACCTAAAACGGCTCCCTTCCTTTGCCTTCATATGCCTCTCCTTTCCCCCGTGTCTGTGATGATTCAGGGGAGCCGTGAAGACTTTGGCCAACAGATCGCTCCCTGTCACTCTGTGAGGAGCCTGATGGTCTCCCCTTAGATCATTCTCAGTGCTTTCTGGAAACTTTTCTCACGCAACTGACTTAAGATGTTATGTAGCTTGGGAAGAATTTCCCATTAGCCAGGATTGGAGCATCCGGTCCACTGGCTCCTCGCTGGAATTTGGACCCAGACAGGATGGGTCTCAGGAGGAGGAAGGCCTGCAGCTCAGCTCTGGACCAAATGGAGGTGCTGAGTGAGAGAGAGGTGCAGAAAAATGGATCACTCATGGCAGGGGGAGGGGGGCACTTAAGGCATAACAGGCACACTTCACAGTGTTGCCAGGTGCCTGCCCCACCCCTCGGGCACCTGGTCCACAGGCCCAGGTATTTTCCTTTTCAAAAGGTACAGAGGGAGTGGTTGTTTCTGTTCACTCCACAGGTGGTAAGACAAGGGGCGTCTGGCCACCAAGGAAAGACTATGGAGACCATTGAAGATGTTCCCTCTTTAGATGAAGTCACCCGAGCCCTTCAGCGAAGGCCTGGCTCCTGTAGAAGATTCTTCTTCCTCCTTGGCATGATCAGCCAGGCCCAGGCTGCCCTCCAGCCTCATTCCTGGACACTTTCCCCTTCGCGTGCCTCACTGCAGCCATCTCAGGATATTTTTGGTTTCCTGCGTGTGGCCCCTTTTCTGCTGTCTCTGCTGGGAATGCCCTTCTTTCTGCAGCACCCAGCTGGCCCTCTGCGAATGTTCCCTCTTGCTCCTCCCCCCTCAGCTTGTTTGTTGTAGAGTCACTTGGGCGCTCTTGGCCTGCTGCACGGACTCTATCTCGCTCTTTTCCACTAGACGATAAGCATTTTCCCTCTTATCTGACATCTCCCTCAGCCTGACCTCTTAGGGCTGCAGGGACTGGCTTTAACCGCTGTATTCCTGCTCCTGACTCCATGAGGGTGCTCAGAGTTGCCAGGTGTTAACTTTGAGACAGACAGCCCAGTATCCTAGCTTTCTGTTTAGTGAAACAAGCACAGACATTGCACGCATCCTTTTTGTGCATTTACTATTATTCTTACGGCACAATATTACTTCCATGCGCAAGCAGGGCATAAAAGATGAGCCATAATATAGATTATCATTTTAAAAAAACGACTTTGTTTTGCTCTCTGCATCAGAGGATTCCCTCGAATGTCTGCTGCTGGTTTGGGCTCTCTGCTCATACTTAAAAGTAGGTTCTAGAAAGTGCTGGGAGTATGGGTGGGGCTTATCTGCAGCGCCCCCACCCCTGCAGCGGGAGGTGGCTGAGCTGTTTTCCCAAAGAACCCCCACCTGCAGAATTTGACTTCGTTTAGGTTCCCCCAAAGCAGATCCAGAGAAAAGGAACCCAGTTCAGGAAATTTACTTCACAAGTGGTCTCAGGGAACCCTGGTAGGGAGGTGAAGTGAGACAGGGAAGGAAGGAGGCCAGACCAGGGTGGACAAGCAAAGCACAATGCTGTGCGGAAATTGAGTCAGTGTAGGTTACGCAACTTAGGACTGTCTACCTGACGGAGGAGTGAGGGAGCTGGGCTCTTTATCCACCAACTGCAGGGACATTTGCTCCGGCATTTCTGGCTGGTATGTGCAGCCTGAGCATTGCACTGTCCCCGAGAAAGTTGCAGGAGTTTGCAGGAACCCGTCTTCATGTACAGAAGTGGCTGCTGTGGGGCTCTGAGCTGGGGCTGCGGGGGTGGGCTGCAGGGTCTGTACGCAGCTCTTAGGCTGGTTAGCTTCTCCTGAGGTGAGTGTTCCTCTCTCCTCCCTGACGTTAGACCTGCTGCCAGCCTTCTGGGATCTGAGGGAGAGAAGAGGCTGGGGTCTCACTGTTTGATCTTGGCTGTCGCTTGGCCACCCTGTCTGCAGTGTGGGAAGTCCTCAGCTGGGCCCCCTCCCTGAGTCACCACTGGTTCACCCTCTCTAGAGCAGTGCTGTCCAATCGACATCTAATGGGAGCGCTGGAAGTAATTTGAAATTTTCTCTCAGTCACATCAAAAAATAAAAATAAAGAGAAATGAATTTTAATAAAATGTTTTATTTAACCCAATATAACAAAAGCATTATTGTTTCAACATGTAATCAATATTTTAAAAAATTACAAGAGAGATTTTACATTTGTACTGTACTGAGTCTTCCAATCTGGGGTGTACTTCACACGTACAGCACACCACAAGTCAGAAGAGCCACATTTCAAGGGCTCAGAAACCACTTGTGCCTAGTGGCTACCATATCGGGCAGCCCTGCTATTGAGACTAAGCTTTCAGTCCTGTGCAAAGGGGGGGAAGGGACAGATTCTTCGCTATATGGCTTTGAGAAGGGAGCTGAGAGTCTGACTGCCTCGTTTTTTGTTTTTTTTTTTTTTTGAGGAAGATTAGCCCTGAGCTAACTACTGCCAATACTCCTCTTTTTGCTGAGGAAGACTGGCCCTGAGCTAATACCTGTGCCCATCTTCCTCTACTTTCTAAGTTGGATGCCTACCACAGCATGCCTTGCCAAGTGGTGCCATGTCTGCACCCAGGATCTGAACGGGCGAACCCCGGGCCGCCGAGAAGCGGAACATGTGAACTTAACTGCTGCGCCACCCGGCCAGCCCCTGACTACCTCTTAAACAGATTTTCAACCTGCTTTTCCAGTTGCCCTCATTTTAGAGATGACTAGTGTCACTACTTCCTGAGCATTTTGGGAGGTCTGTGGTGCAAATTGAATGGATGATTCCCTTTCTACCACTGCCGGCTTAGGATTTAGCTTCTTTGAGTTGGCTACGTCAGTCATTGGCTTCCCATCTTCCATTTTGCCCTGCTGTTTCCTCCGCTCTCTTTGCCTTATGCGTGTATACTTTATAATCATTCATTCTCTGTCATTTGAGTAGGGTGTTTAGAGAGAACTGAGAGAAACATATGTGTTCAAGCCACCGTCTCTAACTAATACTCAGTAAGTTTTTCATATTGTTGGACTTCAAGATTTTTAAAAAAATTTTACACGCAAAAAATATTTTTAATTCATTTTAATAAACATTGTTATTAAGTGTGTCTAGTACTTTGGTTTCAGCCATCTGACCGCCCTATGTATGCGATAACTATTTCCTAAAGGACCGAGTGGGTGATATACATGAATGAAGAGATATACATGAGGGTAGCAATCTTCAGAAGTCATCTAATCTTGTTGAAACTGATGCCACACAGTGCCACTCTCTGCGGCATGTGTAGGAAGCCTGTTCCTTCTCCCATTCATTAGCCCAGTTCACTTACGGGTATAGCATCTCCCCGTCGCCACTGAGTTAAGAAACCCCTTGCAGTCACAAGGTGCCAAAGAAATAGCTAAGAATTTGTAAAGGCACTTAGCAGCAAGCCAAAGGCAAGACAGGGTCATGAGTCCGTTGTTTACGTCTCCTTTCAACCTCATTGCCCCACCGTCTGCTAGAAGTGACCACTTCCTTACAAGGTTCACGCTGTTGTTAGCTTTCTTTAGCGTGGGGAATTTCTTAACTCTGCTTTCCCCAACCTTTAACCTCATTTCTCCTTTTGAAAGGTGCTAAATTTTTTTCGTGGTTTTTCTTGAATGTTGTTTAAATAAAGTGTAAGTCCCTCTAAGGTAGAGCAACGTTAGAGTCCAGTCTGTATGTGAAATCCACAGAGGGCTAGTGGTCTCCGGGTCGTTTTTGGTTTGGTTGTGCTTAATGCATTATTCTAGCATCCAAGAATAAGTGAAATGCAATTTAAATATGTATTAGAATCTCTTAGAAAAATGCCAAAGATGGAATTTTATTCGTAATATATGAGAAAACTTCTGAAATTCACTCCTTGAGAACGAAGGAATTTTCAGACTCAGCGATCCCATTTAGTTGGCTTCTTTTTTTGAAGTAGGAGATAGTTCAGTTAGATACCACGCATATCTGGACAGTGAACAGTAGTGAAAAGGGAAGTCCTGGAAGCTGGTACAATGATGTCAGTACAGAGGAAATTTCCACAGAGGAAATAAAGAGAAGTAAATTTGGTGATGGGGAAGAATCTTGCTCTTACCAAGTTTATAGTAAAATGATCAATAAACATGCAAATTGAATTAAATTGGAAGTTCTGCAAAGCCTTTCCCATAAGCTTATGGGGTTCCTGTTTCAGCAAGATCCAGCATGAGCTGTCCCAACCCCCACCTAGGCATCCCGTATTTTATTTCCCCAGCACGCATTTTCAGCTCTGTGTATTGGAATATATGTTAGTCACATCAGCTTTGGAAGTCATAAAGAAAATAAGATTGCCCTACTAAAAATTTGTATTACGTTAATATTTCCTGACAAAGTATTTTTCTTATAAAAATGTCATGTTTGCATAGGTTTTTGTAGTTTTTAAAACATTCCAGAATGCCTTACCTCGCTTCATCCTCACGATTATATTTTATATAGGGAGAGAAAGGATCTCTTATCAGGCATCTTATTTGTTGATCATTTTATTTATTTATCACCTTATACAAAGGACTAGAGGTGGGACAACAGGCTTCACACCGCTGGCCAAGTCCAGGGCCAGGACGAGATGCCAGGCCTCCTGACTTCTAGCCTGGTGCCCTGTCTGCTGAAGCTCTTGATCACTCAGGCCTTCACCTCTGTGCCCAGAGATGGTCTCCAAAGTAAACTTGATCAGAAGCAAAATGAACTTAATTGCTGACTCAGGGTTTGTCATGGTGATGATTTAGGCCTGAAAAGGTTCTGCACCCAATTCCAGTGTGTGGGTTTATTCCCCACACCACCAAGCAATTCCTGGACACCAGTCTGCTGTCCTATAATTTAACTCATTTCTGACACTATCTACACAAAGATAGCATCAGATTCCACAGGATAAGGGCTCAAGTCCCACAAGACTACTGTGCGCTTCAGATGTCCCCAAGCCCAGGTTGCCACCTGTGCTTCTGACTGACTGGCTATAAATCAGAGGTTCCCAGGCTCCCTCCTTGGGTTTGGCTAATTTGCTAGAAAGGCTCACAGGACTCAGGCAACCAGTTTACTCACTAGATTACCAGTTTATTATAAAGGATATTAAAGGATACAAATCAACAGCCAGATGAAGAGATACACAGGGTCAGGTTTTGAACAAAGGAGCTCCTGTCCTTGTGGAGTTTGGGGCCTGGCACAGTGGCATGTGGAAGCATCTGGTTCAGCAACCTGGAAGCTCTCTGAACGCCCTCCTTTTGGGTTTTTATGGAGGTTTCATTACATAGGCATGATTGATTTAACCCCCAGTCCTTCTCACCTCCCCAGAAATCAGGGGGTGGGACTGAAAGTTGGTTCCGTCCTTAGGTGCTTTCTAAAAGTCACCTCATTAACATAAACCCGGTTGTGATCGAAAGGGGCTTGCTATGAATAACAAGATTTCAGGACAAGAGACCAAATATTATAACAAAAGATGTTCCCCTTACTCTTATTGCTCAGGAAATTCCCAGAGTTTGGGGAGCTGTGAGCCAGGAACTGTGGATGCAGATCAAAACTGTATGAGAAATATATTTTGGTCATCTGAGTGACCAAATGTATATATTTCACAATATCACAGGCTGATAAGCATGACGATGTTTCTCTTCCTCTTGAAACTGGAGACCGACTTGCTTTAACTATACTCAGTTGGCTGTCTGTTTGCAAAAGTAGTTAGATAATGCATTACTAAAACCCACCCTGTGGATCACGTTTCTGGTGCCTGGGTCACCATGGTAACAGGTGCTTGAGTGTTTCAGAAACTGTGAGTCAACTCCTTGTCCAGTTCAGGCTGGTTAACACCACCGACTCATCAACTGGGCTGGTGAGAATGACCGATAGGTGACCCTTTGATGTCAAGGAGCTGAGAAGCCCCACCCTCAGTTCATGCTAACACCGCCATTGTGTGAACATGCGTCCTATGAAGAACCGTGAAGCTTGACTACACTTGTGCAGATCATCAATTACCTCACTTCTCCTTACCTCCAGTCATCTATCTCCACACTTCAGCCCGCCCCGCCTGCTTATCCCATAGATATTCCTAATCCCCGTTTTTCAGGGAGGTGGATTTGCGATTGGTTCTCCACCTCCTCACTTGGTTGATTTCTCTTTGCAAACTCATCTTCTTAGTGATTGGTGTAGTTGTGCTGCAGGAAAATGAGCCTGGTTCAGTCTTTTTCCTCTTCTTCTTCCCTTTCTTACTAGGACAATTCAGCCCTAAAGCCAACCAGTAGGGCAGAGAAAGTTGTGCATTGGGGCTGGAGGGCGTGATGGTGGCGCAGGGCAGGGTGTTCAGCCTGAACAGAGTGAGGAATGTATTCTTTGGGACAGCTGGGCATGGGGTGGATCAGAGCCCAGGTGGCCAAGGAGGCCCTCCCGTGAGAGGCACGCTCATGCTGGGTGTGGGATGCTCAGCACAGTGAGCAGAGCATTGCCATGGAGAGACAGCTCGGCATAGATATAGAGTCCAAACAGGGTGAGGACGATCGTAGAGGAGGAAAACTACTTTTCCTTCTACCCTTCTAGGTTCTTGGCTGAGATCCCCCTGAAATAAAAGACAGATTAACAGAAAAAAACAAACAGAAGTTTAATGACCTGTATACCTCCTATATACATGGGAGATATCCAGGAAAACTGAGTAACTCCCTGAAATAGCCCAAGCCACCATCTTATATACCATCTCCAGCTAAAGACAAAAGAAAGATGTTGGGAGGGGGTGGGGAGAAGGCCACTTGTGGGAGATTACCAGGCAAAAGTATGGTTATTATGCAGATTTAAATCCATGACTTCCCTACTGATAAGAGTTTCAGTCATTCTCCTCTTTCTGGAACAGAGAGGGAGACACCATTGCAGATGGAGATTTCCCTTATAAATGTAAATGTCTCTTACAAAATGCTAATTCCTACTCAGTTCTCAGAGCTTCTCCTTTGTTTGCTGTTTCTTGAAAATAACCAGCTCAAGATAATCCTTATGCCTAGAGGCATATTTTAGGTGGCAAATTCTGTTCCCCTTCAGGGCAAAAAAGAGGAGTTTGGCATCGAGGTGGGGAGTCAGGCTGAGTGGGTTGAGGAGGGTGCCCTGAAGTTGCTAAGGGGACTTGGAAACCGAGCTGGGTGGGGACAGCATTGCCACAGCAGTGGGGGACCTTGTGTGGGAGTCACAGCCCAAAGGAGCAGAGGGCCACTGCACAGGTCGCTAGTCCTGTGCAGGGAATCCATTCATGGGCACATCAGGAATACACCTCAGGGCAAGGGCAGGGTGAGGAGGGTGCATGCAAGGGTGAGAGGGCAGTGGCCATGACTGGAGATTAGTTACAAACTGGGAGATTGAGCAAATAAGGAGATTTAAGGATACTGGGAGCCAAATTTCTTACTGTTGGAGACAGGAGTTATGTTACCCCATGAAGTGGGGGTTCTCTTGCCCAATGTGCATAAAAATCCAATTATTATGGCATTAGCTTTTGAGAAAAGAATACGGCTTTATTGCAAGGTTGATTAGTAAGGAGACAGGAGGCAAAAGCTCTCAAATCTGTCTGCCCGATCCAGGGCCTGGGGAAGAATTTATGGGATGAAGGGTAGCACAGTCTGAAGTGTGGAGATAGATGATGGGAGGTGAGGAGAAGTGAGGTAATTGATGATCTGTGCAAGCATAGTCAAGCTTCATGGCACTTCATAAGACACATGTTCACAAAATGACCATTTTACTGTGGGGGACTGGAATTGGCCACCCCAAGATATGTCTCTTTGGCATGAGGATTATTTGGGGCTGGTTACTTTAAAAAAAAAATTGCAGACCGGAAAGAAACTCTGAAAAGTAGAATTTACTTACCCTTTGTTAAGAGACATTTACATCTGTAAACGAAATCTCCACCTGTAAAGGTGTCTCCCTCTCTGTATCAGGAAGAAGGGGGATGACCTTATCTGTAGAAACGTTCATCAGTATGGAAGACAAGGACTCAAATCTTCATAATAACCTGACTCTTGTTTACTGTAGTTGTGTGGTAATCTCCCATAGCTGACTCCCCCCACCCCCAACATCCCCCTTTGTCTTTAGCTGAGGGTGGTATTTAAGAGGAGAGCTTCAGCCATTTTGGTGAGTAAGTAGCTCAGTTTGCCTGAGCCTCTCCCATGTCTACACGTTATAAAGCTTTGTTTGATTTCTCTTGTTATTCTGTCTCATGTGAATTTAATTTCCTTTTCCAGCCAGAAGAACCTTGAGTGGGTAGAGGAAATGTCTTCCTTCCCTACATTACTATGATCTGAGGGTAGAGTTTTTGGGCCCTCGACATCAAAAATATCACTTATTGGGCATTTGCGCAGCCCAGTTGATGGGTTGGTGGTCTCACCCAGCCTGAACTAGACAGGAGGTTTAACTCAGTTCCTGAAAAACAACTCTTAATTACTCTGTTGATAAAATGGGGTCAGTTGAACCAGTCCTAGTGGGCCTGTGGTTAAAGTTACAAGTATGGAAAATGAGAAAACTGGAATAAATTCTGTGCTGTTGGATAGGAATTGGATGTATTGGGGTGAACTCATGATTTTCAACATACATAGACAGATGTAAAAATAAATATAGATTAAATGTGTGTATATGTATTTTTTTATATCTCTATAAATTTGTATGTAAGCTATATACTTACATATATCCCACAACTTCGTCTGCTCAGAGAGCCTCTAACAGCAATTAACACAGCCCAGATTTCATATTCTTGATACCATTCTCCACTTCTTGGGAAAATGGCTGATTTCAGGGCTGAGGCAGTGAACTTAGAAGTTGGACTTTGTGCCAGAAAGCAAGGAAAAGATAGGGGGCCGGCCTCATGGCCAAGTGGTTAAGTTTGCGCGCTCCGCTGCGGCGGCCCAGGATTCAGATCCTGGGCGTGGACATGACACCGCTCGTCAGGCCACGTTGAGGCGGCATCCCATATGCCACAACTAGGACCTGCAACTAAGATATACAACTATGTACCAGGGGGGATTTGGGGAGATAAAGCAGAAAAAAAAAAAAAAAGACACGGAAGCCAGGTTCAACATCAAAATAAATCTTCATTATAATGCATTATAACTTCTTGAATAAAATAGAAAACCAGGAATCCTTAGCCATATAAATGTATGGCTAAATTGAAAGTTTAATGAAGAATGGGATATTTACATAGAACACTCCCCCCCCCCCCCCCCCCCCCCGACACACACACACACAATATGTATTAATTACAGCAAGGAAAAGAGCACTTTCTAGTGGAGAGGGTGGCAGACAGCACCTTAATCAAGTGGTCAAAGTGAACATCATGAGTATCAGGGAAAATTGACATCATGTGCTCCTGAGAGGATGCAATGAGAAGAAAAAAGTGTGACTTGAGAAATTTCTGCCAAGGATGCATAAACTAAATCTTATATCAGACAAACCCTAATTGAGTGATGTCTATAAAATAATAGACCTGTAATCTTTGAAAGCATCAAAGTCAGAAAAGTCGAGGAAAGACTAAGGAACTAACCTTTACAGACTGGAGGAAACCAAAGTGATTGACAACTAAATGCAACAAGGGACTCTGAAGTGGATCCTTTTGTGATAACGGATTCATTGGACAGTTGGTAAAACGTGAATGGGGTCTGAGGTAGAGTGTTGTAATGTAAAGATGTTAACTTGCAGATTTTAATGAGTGAATTGCGCTTTTGTAGAAGGATATTCTTGTTTTTAGGAAATATCCACTGATGTATCCAGGGGAGATAGTGTATCATGTAGCCAACTTACTATCAAATGGTTCAAAGGAAAAAAATGCTTGTACTGTTCTTGAAGTTTCTGTAAGTTTGAGGTTGTTCAAAATAAAATTCGTTTTCAAACAAAATTAGCGGTCAGTTTTAAGAAAAAGAACAACAGCAACAGAAAAGAAAGAAAAAACGCTTACACCACATCAAGAGATGCATTGCACTGGTGGCAGGAAGATGGTCAGTGGCTTGATTCCCATGTGGATCCTTTTCCCAGCAGACAGAGTGCCCTTTGCAGTAAGTTACCCACTCAGGTGGAGAACAAGGTAAAGCCACACCTGTTCCAAACAAGGCAACCAAAGAGCTTTTCTCATTTTTTAACCACAGACAGGCCCCAGAGAGAATAGACAAAAGAAGTTCCAGGAGGAGGAAAGGGTCACATTCCCCATCCCATTATTATCGAGAAGGTGGTTTTTCTTATTTGTTTTCATAAATACCACTTTTTAATGGTAAAGTTAGCCTCTTCCTTTCATTAAAGAAAAATGTCATCCTAATGAAAAGGTTTGAACCAGGAAATAGTTTTTTCAAGCATAGTTTTGGAAAACAGAGGAAAATAAAAATTGCACCACCCAGACACAAAGACTAGCATGCACTTCGCGTGCTCCTTTGAGCCTTTTTATGCACCTCCTTCTTAAACAGCTGTAATCCCAGCATGCAATTGTTTTGCTCTGGGTGTAGCAGAGAGCTCACATGTCGGCTTTGAAGTTGACCAGCTTCTATATCTGGCCTCTGCCACTTGATGTGACCTTGAGTTACTTATTTCCTAAACTGCTGTAAGCCTCAGTTTCCTCCTGTCTCGAATAGGGCTGATATACTCCCTTGGCTTGAGGTTTATGAGCAGATTAACATAACGGATGTAAAGCTCTTAGCACAATACATTGCACATTTTAGGTATTCAGTATGCACCTATTATTGAATCATGAGCACTTTTCCACGTTTTTAATCATGGTTACAATTACATGGTTACAATTACAGTTATTATTGGCTTCCCCTAAAGAGATGCTCTAGGAAAGCTTTGGCAGGTATCTTTTCCAGTAGTTGGTGTGGCAGAATCTGCTAGCTGTTCAACAAAATTGATCTTCTTTTCTTCCCAACCACACAGCTGAATGAGATTTCCAAGGTACCCTTGTAGTTAGCTGTGCCGTGTAACTGAGTTCTAGCAGTAGGATGTGAATACAAGCAATGTGTGCCACTTCCCACGCACAATCCTCCATGTTCTTTCCCTTTTGGGCTCACTGAGATGGCAACACCCTGCCTCACCAGTGTGGCTTTAGAAATAATATTTTGAAAATGGCAGAGCCACCATTTGGTTAAGTCCTGCAAGTCTGCATAGAGCAGAACCTTCCCATGATGACCGGAAACCCCATCTTGGCTGTTAATGAAGGAGAAATGAACTTTCATTGTGTTTGAGTTACATCCATTCTTGTTTCCCTTTGTTACAGCAGCTAGCTTTACTCTAGCACATATTGTTCACACAGAGTTCTACAAGAAGACACAGAAGAACTCAAAAAACTTCGGAATGTCTCTACCAAATTCTGTGAAAAGAAACAACAAAAATTACAGTTATCCTGTGGCGGTCTAGAAACTACTCGCTCTTTCTGGAGCAGGTTTCTGAAATGGTTTCATTATAACATTAAGCAATACTTAAATGATTTTTAAAGTCCTTTGTATGATTTCTAACAGGTTGGTGAAGAAGTGGTGAGTTGATGGTGTCACAGAACAAGGTCAAACCCTAACTCTGCCATTATTTGGAGCTTCAGTTTCCTAATCCTATTGACCTTATAGGACTTCAAAGAAACAATGAGGTAATGTACATAAAATGCATAACAAAAAGCCTGGTCTGGAGAATGCACTTAATAAATATTCGCTATTCTAATTTCATCCCCTGAATGTAACATTTTCAAAAGTTTGTTTCATGAAACAATAATGCCATGGTGTATTCTGTTAAATATATCTCAAGGAAAGTTTTCTTGGTCAAAAAATGCTGAGATTGCTGAGAAATGTGACCTACTCGTGTTCCCACTAGTATTGTAAGTTAGATGAGAAGGCCTGCAATATCTTCTTTAACTTTTCTTTGAACCGATTAACCATAAAGTCAGCTTTTCCATGACGTACCCGTTAATATCCGGCACAACTAATGTTCTACAGGACTTACTTTGAGAAACTGGCACAGTGCTTAGCACATGGAGAATGACCAACAAATGTCTACCAAATGCATAAAGTAAGTAGACCATCAAAGGACCTTATAAAAGTAAAAAGGGTCTCCCTTTGGCACTATCTGCTCCCTTCTTCCTGACTCTCCTGAGTAAAATGGCTGCTGGAGCCTGTAGAGTACTGGGTGCAAGCAAGGCTCTGGCAACTTAAAGGGGCTGGGAGGAGGAATATATACAGGTCCTTCACCGCCATGTGTTGGGCAATGGCCTGGACCACATTGTAAGAGCACCAGGTAAGAACCAGAAAAAATGGAGATCCTGGCAAGAGCTTGGCCCGGTATTTAAACTTGCCACGTAATTGTGCTAGTTCTTCCTGAGGCCCAAGATGTTGAAAAGCCAGGCAATGGGTGGACTGTGCTTTCACTGCTCCCAAGTCTGAGCAAGTTTAAGATGATGAGAGAGAGAGAGCAAGGAGATTTCCTCTGGGTTCATTAGCAGGAACTTTATACAACAGGTGAACGAACAGAGGTCAAGTTTTCTGCATGTGCCACCATGTAGGGTACCCCAACTACTAGATCTCATCCCCAAGAGCCAACAAAGAAAAATACGGCTCCTCTGAAGGGGCCAGCACTCAGAGAGCAGAGCATCAACATGAACAAACAGAACACCTCCGGAGCAATGGCACTGCTATAGGAGGCAGACAACAGCTTGAATATGAGAATAGTAGGAGCCCTTAGATTCAAGTGTAGCACACACAGCACTCTCTAAAGTGAGATCAGATAATTTCTGAACAAAACAATTCAGTAAACCAACTGAAGGACACTGTTGAGCCTGAACTAGAAGATCAAGTGCGAGAACACACCCCTGCACAGACAGGCACAATCTCCTTGCCTCCTCCACTTGCGTGCTCCTTTTCTTCCAGCGTCTCTGGCTGAAACATGGGTTCCTATCTTAGGTCAATCCTGCCACTTGTGATTAGATACCTTCTCATCTACACAAAAGTGTTACTATAGCAACTGTGCCAATAGTGCTGCGGTATCATCAATTTTTATCTCTCCACTGCATATGCTGTAATATTTCCCGTCTTTAAACAAAGATTCTCCACTCACATTCCACGTGCCAAGTGCCCTTGTCACTGACCTATTTCTCTGCTGCCCTTCACAGTAAAACTGCTCATTTTTCTATAGAAATATCCAAAAGAAATTCCAGAGGACCACAGTATGTCTTGTACTTGGTTCTGTGAAGTGTGTTCGTGTTGTCTTCAAATAGCTGGTTTATTTAAGTGTTTTTGAATAATCGGTATTAATTTAAATGAGCAGACATTACCTATTGAAGTATGATTAGGTTTTGGTATTAAGAAATATGTTAAAATTTTTAGTTGAAATGTAAATAAAATCACGTTCCATTCTCCATTATGTAAATAATGTAAATAATGTAAATAATAGAGATTATGTAAATAATAATTCTTCTCCAACTCAACTTCCTCTGCCTCTCGGCTGCCGTTGACCTAACCGGTCATTCCCTCCTCGCCGCACCGTCTTCACGGGGCTCCAGGTCGTCCCTCTCTCCCGGTTTTCCTCCTGTCTCACGGCCTGCGTTCTCCCCATCTCAAAATCATTAACTTAATCACATCTACAAACTCCCTTTTGCCAAATAAAATATCATTTCCAGCTTCTCAGGCTTAGGAGGTGGACATATGCGGGGGGCGGGGGGGGGGGTCATTATTCAGTCTACCATAAATATGAATAGGATTCCTAAAATTGTTATGGAAGGATTGTTATGGAAGAATAAATGTCCAAGAATAGCCAAGAATATATGAAAAAGAAGAATAGTAAGGAGGAAGGGGGATGCTAAAAAGCATTATAACAAAATCAATAGAGTATTGTAGAGAAACAAATAGATTAATGGAACAGGATAGAGAAGCCAGAAGATATCTCAGTATATATGAAAATGAAACACTTGACAAAAGGGCTATTTCAACTTAGGAAGATAAGAATGGATTCTTTAATAAACGATGCTAGCACAACTATCAGGTCACAAAAAGAAAATTAAAGTAGGCAGGTATCTTACAAAATACAAAATGACATAATTGCTTAAAGAATGAAGGCTCAAATGCAAACTAAAACAAAAAAATGGTGTAAGAAATCCTAGGGCACGTTCAACGTAGAGATGAGGATACCTTCCTAAGTGAGACTGGAATTCCAAAAGCTATTTTTAGGAAGACAGACATATTTGAACATAAATAAATAAAAACTGGTATCTGACAAATGTGCTAGGCAAAATCAACTGACAAAAAAATATGATTCAAAAAATCTGTAGGCGCCGGCCTTATGGCCCAGATTAAAGTTCCACACACACCGCTTCAGTGCCTGGGTTCGTGGTTTCAGATCCCAGGCACGGACCTACTCCACTCGTCAACCATGCTATGGAGGCATCCTGAACACAAAATAGAGAAAGACTGGCACAGATGTTAGCTCAGGGCTAGTCTTCCTCAAGCAAAAAAAAGAGGAAGATCGTCAATGGATGTTAGCTCAGGACAAATCTTCCTCACAAAAAATACAAAAAAAACCTGTAACACCGAAGTCAGGTGTTAGTGTCTCTGACACACAAGGAGCTCTCGCCAGTGAACACAAATGACCCGTTAAAACCAGCATGCGCTGCCTGCCTGTCAGTGGCTCCATTTTTCCATCTTCCTACTCTAAGGGAGGCTGGCTTATCACTGGGGAGAATTTTCAGAGCTCTAAAATACTATGATTTCCATAATTCTGTAGCTGTCAGAACCAAACGAATAATGATTTTGCTGGCAACTAATACGAAAATGGTTATCTTTTCCTGCCGGTGAGAGAATCAAATATTTTTCACTTCTCTCTCTGAAGCTGTTTAAACTGAAAACAGAATGTCCTTATTCATTTGGTTTTTTCCTTCTCTTTTTGTCTGTTAGTGAGAACTTAAAAGTTTCCATGATGAGCTAAGGTTTAGGGTTTTTTTAACGGACCCCATGTTATTTTGCTTTTCAGAGTAACTCTCCTATCTGAATTTCAGGCTTTAAGGTGGGGTATTTTGTTTGTCGCTCTATGTCAGCTTTTCCCCTCTTTTATTCAGTAAGCTTTGCTAAATTTGAAAAGAAAGAAACAACGACCCAGAGTTGGCAACACAGGAGGAAAATAGAAGCTCATCTTGTGCCTAAGACTGCATGCTCACTTACTCGTTACACCCATAAAAGAACTTTCTATTTTAACCCAAACTCTTTCTCCCTCTTCTAAAACATAAATCCAGACTGAAGACAATGTGTGTTGCAGACGAATCTCTATTGAAATCCAAGTCTAGAATCTACAGATATTCTAGATGACGTTTGTGGTGATAAGGGTCAGAAAGAGACAAATACAAGTTGTCTTCAGAGAAACACCACGATGGGAAGAAACAGAGGATGGAGTTAAGAATATCAGCCCTAGAGCCACACAGGCCTCAGGTTGAGTTTCTTACTGAGTGTTTTTTTGTTTGTTTTTCTTGTTTATTTTTTGGTGAGGAAGATTGTCCCTGAGCTAACATTGGTGCCAATCCTCTATTGTGTACGTGGGACACTGTCACAGCATGGTTTGATGAGCGGTATGTAGGTCCATGCCAGGGATCTGAATCTGTGAACCCTGTGCTGCCGAAGCGGAGAGCATGAACCCAACCACTACACCACTGGCCAGCCCCTCTTAGCAAGTTTTTTATCCTCTCTAAGCCTCAGTTTCCTCATCTGGAAGACAGTATCTGCTTCACAGAGTTTTGGAGATTAAATCAGATAATGCACGTAATTTAGCCAAGAGCCTGGCGTATCGTAAGACCTGACACGTTCATTATGATTATTTCGTTCTTATGTGGAGCCATGAGCACTGGACTAGGAGAGCGGCTATATTTCCCTCTCTTTTCCGGGAGGCCACTGGCCTCCACTAAGTGAGTTAGAGGCTAAGTAGAGGTTTTCGAACTCTGTTCCTCGGAACCCTGGGATTCCACAGAGGGGCTTTGTGAGTTGCAGAGGCATCACCCTGAGGCTGTGATGGTGGGTGAGAAGCTTTTTTTCCCCGTTTTATATAAAAGAAACCTCCGTAAGATTTCACTTCAAAAACGACGGATCCTCACAAGCTGCAAGGCTATTACAATTCTACTATTCCGTGGGCATTCTTCCTTTTTAAAATGACTTTTCCCGACATTTTAGTAATCTCTTGTCATTATCCATCCTTAGCCACCTGATCCCTTCTGAGAGAAAGAAAGCGTTTGAGAAGCCCCCTGTGTCTGTCAGTAGGGACTACTTTGATATATTGCGCCTTCTGGGAGGTGCTTGCATTTTAAAAGAGTCCAAACAGGAAGAGAGCAAATAAAGATTGCTTTTCTGTTAACAGAAATCCTGGCATTATGGAAGACCCGTGGGAGGGGGGAAGGGTGACTGGAATCTGTGAAGAGATTCTGAGTCTGCACAGCAATTTCACCTCCATTTTCTCGGCTGACTAACACAAGCTTCCTGTAGGTGAGATGGCGGCTCAGTGCCTTGCCTCAGTTGGCAGAGTTAGGCCCTGACTCAAGTCTCGGGCTCTCTCCCCAGGCCCGCTCTGTCGCCTCCGCCCAGTTGGGAAGCCAAGCCTGCTGATCACCCACAGGGCGCAGACTTTCGAATGCTTCGTTTGCAGAAAAGGCACAAGGCAGCCGGCTGGGTTTTCTGACGCTTCCTCCATGGGAATAAAGAAATGGCTGTAGTAGACCTGTCCGCTCTCAATGAGCTCTTTGTGCAAATAAATTCCTGAGTTTTTATGAACGGTGATGGCGGGGAGGGCTGCTTTCCCCCCCAGCAGTCAGAAAGTTGATGCTTCAGCCGTGCCTGGCATTCCTCCAGAAAACTCTTGGCCATGTGCGTTACGAGTTGCAGGCTCCTGGATCAGTGAAGTTCGGAGACTAGAGAAAAAGAGATATAAAAAGCTTAGGGCAAACCAAGAAATCCTTGTTTTTAATGAGTAAATTTCTCTTTCTCTGTGAGAATCTCTGGCGACACAATTTTTTAGAGTTCAAAAAAGTAAACATGAAAGTCATTACTCACTGAGGGAAAAGATTGCCTTTTTCTATCCTATTTACACAGAGAAAGCTGCCTGATTTGTAGTTACACACTGACATTAAGACTGGCTGGTATGAGGGCAGACGTGTCACAAGATCTTGAAACATATTTGTTGAATGAGTGAATGAATGAATACGTCCTTTATTTTAGGGCCAAGAAATTATGATAGCAGAAGCAACAGAAACAACATGGTAACCTCCTCTGGGACTGTCCTTCATGATGAGAGGCTCCTTGGAACACAAGCACATAACTCAGAGGTTATCCCTTCTTGCGCTCAGGGAGAACGTCATCTTGATAGAGTCTTAGCAGCATCTCTGAGTGGGGAGAGCCAAGGTGGGGTATTTATGAGGTTTTGGAGATCTGGTTGAATCTGTCAATGCGGGATTGTGATATAGTAGTTAAGAATTGGTGGACACGGCAAGCTGAGGGGTTTGCAGTAAGTTTTGAAGAGTCTTGGAGAGAAAACTGTCATTTGATGCTATTCAATGAAAAGTTGAATAGTCTGATGTTCATTCAATTGGGTTTTGCCAAAGTTATTTGCAACTTTCATTACGTTGAGCAAGAATTTCCTGGAATAGAAAAGTCGTGGTGATGAAGACAGAGGAATAGCAAGGTCATGTTAATGAAGAGAACAAAACAGCACAGTCATGTTCATCTAGACCAAAGCTTGCAACCTCAGCCCAAATGCTAAATCTGGCCTGTGGCCTGTTTTTGTAAATAACGTTTTACTGGAACATAGCTATTCCTTCAAGTGCCGTCTGTGGTTGCCTTCATATTACAAATGCAGAGTAAGGCAATTGTGATTCAGACTGTATGGCCTAAATAGTCTAAAGAGCCTAAACAAAGCCGAAAATATTTACTATCTGGCCCTTTACAGAAAAAGTTTGCCACCCCTGAGACAGTAAACTGTGTGGGAGTAGATAGTTTTCATTTCCCATTATATTCATTCATTTATCAAGTATATATTAAGCAGCTACTGTGCACAAGCCACCTTTATGGGTGATGGGAATACAGCACTCAGCAAGATAAATGGCTGCCTTCGTGGAAACAAATCAATAAATATATAAATCACATAGTGATAAGTGCTCTAAAGAAAAATTAAGCATGAGAAGAAAATAGAGAGGTGTAGTTTGGTAGAGGGGAGTGAAGGGGACTCTTTGAGATGTGGTAGTCAAGGAAGGCTTCTCTTAAGAGGTGACATTTGAGTAAGAACCTGAAGGAGGTGAACTAACTATGTGAAGATATGGATAGGGCTCTGGGGAGAGATTTCCATGCAGAGGTTACAGAAATGCAAATATCCGGAGCTGGAATAAGCCTGGCATGTTGATAACAGCGAGCAGGCCAGTGTAGCTAGAGCAGGGTGTGCAAATGGGAGAATGAAAAGAGCTGAAACTGGAGAGGTAGCAAGGGCCAGATAAAGTAGGAGAGCCCCAGGGAGGGGGGCAGGGTTTGAATTTTATTCTGAACATCATAGAAAGCTAATTGGAGGGTGTTAAGCAAGGGGGTGATGGGACATGATTTCTATATTAAAGGTTCACTCTGCCTGCCGTGTAGAGAATTGACTGTCGAGGGGCAGAGTGGAGGCAAGGATGCTACCACAGGAGAGAGGTCATGCTTAGATTACACGGCAGGGCCCAGAGGTGGTGGATGCACATCAGTGTGATTTGGGATAAATTTTAAAGGCGCAGGTAATAAGACCTACTAACGAGTTGCACATGAAGTATGAGAGGAGGAAAGAGTCAAGGATGATTCTGAGGGTTTAGAATTGAGAGACTGGGTGAATGATGATGCCATCTACTGAGATGGTGAAAGATTTGGAGGCAAGCAGGAGTGAAATCAAGAATTTTATTTTTAACTGAGAGCCCAGAAATAAACCCACACATCTATGCACAGCTAACTTTTGACAAGGGAGCCAAGAACATACAATGGAGAAAGGAAAGTCTCTTCAATAAATGGTGTTGGGAAAACTGGACAGCCACATGCAAAAGAATAAATTATCTTTCACCATGCACAAAAATTAACTCAAAATGGATTAAACACTTGACTGTAAGACCTGAAACCATAAAACTCCTGGAAGAAAACATAGGCAGTATGCTCTTTGACATCAGTCTTAGCAGGATATTTTGTATACCATGATTCCTCAGACAAGGGAAATAAAAGAAAAAATAAACAAATGAGACTACATCAAACTAAAATCTTCTGCATGGCATAAGAAATCATCAGCAAAACAAAAAGACAAGCTACCAACTGGGAGAAGATATCTGCAAATCATATCCCCAACAGAGGGTTAATATCCAAAATATATAAAGAACTTATACGACTCAACGACAAAAATCAAGCAACCCAATTCAAAAATAGGCAGAGGATCTGAATCGACATTTTTCCCAAGAAGATATACAGATGGCCAACAGGCGTATGCAAAGATGTTCATCATCACTAATGACTGGGAAAATGCAAATCAAAACCACAATGAGATGTCAACTCATGCCTGTCAGTACGGCAATTACTAAAAAAGACAAGAAATAACTAGTATTGGAGAGGATGTAGAGAAGAGGGAATCCTTGTACACTGGTGGTGGGAATGCAAACTGGTGTAGCCACTATGGAAAACAGCATGAAGATTCCTAAAAAATTAAAAATAGAATTACCGTATGATCCAACTATTCCATTTCTGAGTATTTATTCAAAGAACACAAAAAAAGGAATTTAAAAAGATATATGCACCCCTATGTTCATTGTAGCATTGTTCACAATAGCCAAGACTCGGAAACAACACAAGTGCCCAATCTCAATGGATGAATGGCTAAAGAAGATGCAATATACTTATGTACAATAGAGTATTACTCAGCCATAAAAAAGACAAAATCTTGCCATTTGAGACAACATGGATGGATCTTGAGGGTATTATGCTAAGTGAAATGAGTCAGATGGAGAAAGCCAAATATCGTACAATTTCACTCACATGTGGAAGATACAAACAAATAAACACATAGATACAGAGAACAGATTGGTGGTTCCCAGAGGGGAAGGGGGTGGGAGAAGGAGAGAGGAGGAAAGGGGTACATGTATATGGTGACAAATGGCAACTAGACTTTTGGTGGTAAACACAGTGTAGTCTATACAAAAGTCGAAATATAAGGATGTACACTTGAAATTTATATAATGTTATAAAGCAATGTTACCTCAATAAAAAGTAAAATAAAATTGAAAACTGAAAAAAAAGAAGAGTTCTGTTTTGTTCTTGTTAAATTTCATGTGCCTGTTAGACATCCAAACGAAGCTGTCGAGTTCCCAGTTGGTATGAATACGTGCAAATGGGATAGATTGGGCATCAGATCTAACTTGAGATTCATCAACATATGGGTGGTATTTAAAGCCATGGAATTTGGTGAGATCACCTAGGAAATAACTACAAATAAAGCAGAGGGCTGATGACTAAGCTCCAGGGCCAGAGCTGAGCTGGAGCTGGCTCTAGCCTGCTGGTGAGAGCTGATGGAGCACATCTCTTCCCAAATCCCCATTCAGTAACGTCACGCTAATAGCTTGAAATCAGCCACAGTGGAAATGTTTGCTCTGTGAAAATTGGCAAACGCGACACACCAGGGTTTTTTTCCCCGTAGAACAAGATGTTAAACATTTACCAGTATACGACTGCCTGGGACTCTTGCATTTAGAGGTCAGGAAAGGCAAGAAGAAACAGTGTTAAGAGACTCAGTAAGACTGGAACATGAATGAGGTAGCAGGAATACCAACAGAGTGTGGTACCCTTGTCCAAGGTTATCGTGTTGTTTCATGTCTTGTCCCAAAGTCAAGAGCCTGCTGTATGTTCTTGCTCTTCCCTCCCTGGAGAGAAGACTTTCATCAGTTGGAGTCGATAGAACACATCACATATAGAACATACATCTTTTTGTTTAACTCTCCAATCTGTACTTCACTGAACGACATAAAACTTATCCTGTAAATCCTGGTGCTCTGAGAAGCCATCATATGAAAAAATATTTCCATGAATTTTAATGGGAAAAATTATGATATGTTCTATCTCAACCCAAGCAAAATATCCAAGTGATTTCCACAAATAGAAAAATACATCATCAAAAGCAAGTTTGAAAAAGTAGTAGAGGATAAATTGAAAGTAAACAAATAGAGGCGGTACATAAACATGTAAATTAGTAAAGATTTATTTTAGCCATTGATTGAGGAATAAAAGTCTTGAGAGCGGGTAGTGAGTGGAAGAAGATCACTGGGAGTCATTCTTTGGGATGTGTATTCTTTTTTTCACACTTTTTACAACTGTGTGTTTCATGGTTATCTTACACTCAAAATGCACTTAAAAATAAGATTTTAGCCTATAGCTAGGAGGACCCACAACTAAAATATACAGCTATATACTGAGGAGACTTGGGGAGAAAAAACAGAAAAAAAAAAAGATTATAGCACAGAAAAACACATTTAGAGCTAAAGAAAGGCTAGACACAAGATTGCTTTAAAGCATACGGTAACAATATACATGCATAATGGGACTGAAGAGTCCTTGAAGATGCTCCCCATTCATCCTTCTTGCCTGGCTCACGTATGCAAAGCAGAACATCTGGGTTCATCCAGACATGGCGCACATATTATCTGACTAGAAACTGCTGTTTCAAGTGAATTAGCGAGCGTGTCTTTGCCTAAAACCATAGTGTCAGAACAGCAGTTCTTATAGAGTACGTAGTTATTGTGTTTGGGGGTGAAAATTGTAATAGCAAAAAAGGGAATTGTCCAAAAAGTGGTAAAACGTTTCAACACCAGTGTGCTGAAAAGCCATTAACAGGATGGTGGCTATAGAAGGCAGCTGTGTTTTCAACTTTGCTGTCCAAGAGGAAGGCTTTCTTCGTTGTACAAAAAGTAGCAGCACCTGACCATTCTGTAAGAGGTTACTATGTTCTGCTTTTGAAAGAGTTCAGCCTCACAGAACCCCTATTATCCTTCCATTATAATTATAGCTACTGTTATTTAGAACCTAATACCCATCAAGCTAGGTAAAGGTCATTTACCCTCCGTTATACAGAGGAAGAAGCTGAGAATCAGAGGAAAAGAATAATGCAAGAGTGACTAAAGCCGTGTCTTCTTAGCAACCAAAATTCAAAGGAGAAAAATTAAATAATATTTAAATATTAAATAATGATTTCTTTAATTGTACAACTCTAACACTTGTTCATATGCTAACACATGGACAAAGAGAACAGATAGTGGTTACCAGAGGGGAAGGGGGTTGGGGGGGTGGGCATAAGGGGTAAAGGGGCAAGTATATATGGTGACTGACAAATAATAATGTACACCTGAATTCTCATAAAGTTATAGATTATTATGATCTCAATAAAATAAAATTTAAAAAACCCAAAACCTTGTTCATATGCTTCTTGACATCACACACACTGCCTCAGCAGCGGGGAAACAACGGAGCAGAATATATGTTTAGTAAGAATAACTCTTTAAAATAGGAAGTTACTGTTTAGGAAGCTAAAACACAAAACCATTACTCAATAGAGTAAAAATTCAAACACAGCTCTTTCTGGCACCAAAGCTTATTCGCTTTCCATCCCACAGGCAGCCTCTTGATTCCTCTATGTAACTCGCACCCAGAGCTTTGCTTCTCTCTGTATAGTGGTCATATTTCCCAAGCCAGGATCCCAAGCTCCCTTGGGCTCTTGCACTTTCTCCTCTGTCACACTTTCTCTTTCACTTCCCCTTCATGTTTTGCTTAGAAAGAAAGTTCATGCAATTCCCAGAAATCTCCACATCCTGCTTCATGAAATTCTAAACAGAGGACTGGAAAGTTCCATATTTGCGTACAGAAGTCTTGGACAGGAAGTAAACACATGGTCGTTTCCCTTCCCCCAACACTATCATCAACAACCCAACTAATATTGTCTCTTTCAACCACAAGGATTACTGTTATTATTGTTATTATGTCTGCCCACTTGGGGCCTGATCTGCTTTGAAAAAAGAATGATTCACCCCATCTGCATGTTAATATCCTCATTTGCGCTGTGTGATTTGCCTTTCTACCCCCACCCTCTAATTCTCAGCAAGTTGAGAGGATGGCTGACCAACATCAGTTGCGCAAGAAAAAGGAAACCCACATGTTCATGCTATTTCAAAAGTTTGTGTTATCTTGTGGATTCCCCAGGTTTAGGGCTGAGGCTTCAGTTTCTTCTATCCACTCTCACCCCCACCTCGTTCCCCTGGGCTGCAATGCCCAATGTACTATTTCTCTACAATAGAAGGCTCAAAGACGGCAAAGCACAAGGGTTCCGAAGAGAAAATACCTGGAAGATGCCCTAGACAAAATCAAAAGCCAGGGCTAGCAGCTTCAGGCTTCTGCCCATTGGCCCCTACAGCCTCACCCGCAGAAAGAGGAGCCAATAGGAGACCTCAGCGTGGAAACTAACATGTGAGAAGAACAGCCCTTCCTAACCTGTGAGGATGCTATGGAATGTGGTAGAAAAAGAAGTGAGAGAATAGATTACAAGGTCTGAAAGACCTACGTTTTATCCTAGCTCTTTCACTTTGATTAATACATTCTTCCACTTATTCATTCATTCAACAAACATTTATTGAGGACCTACTATGTGCCAAGAGTTGTTCTAAATTTCAAAGATACAGTGAGGAACAAACGTCTCCACTCTGAAGAAGGCTAAGATTAAAAGTATACTTGATGTGTGCTGTTGGTTAATTTCCTTAACCTCTAAAACACTTGAAGGATAAATAATACCTGCCTCACAGGCAAAGATTAAAATGAAATAATACATGTAAAACATTATATTATTGTAAAGGGCCAGGGACACCGTGAGAAGGGAATCAATTGTAGCCATTCTTACTACATATGCCCCCTGCATCCCCTTAGTTCCCAAGTTCCTCCCTCAGTTAAGCCAAATACCCCTAAAAATGTCATTAACTCCGACATGCAATGGTATTCCACATTTGGGGTTTGCGATCTTGTGATTTTAACGGCATGGACACTTACTGGACCTGAGTTGGAAGAAGTCTCTTAAGCTTGAGCCCAAGGTACACTGAGGCCAAGCTTCAAACCTCCTACCAGGTAGAAAAACAACAGAGGAGCAGAAGAGGTTGAGAGGGTGTTTAAATCTTTGGGGAGAAGCTATTACAAAATTTAACCACAGCAATGCAAAGTAATTCAAATGTCTCAAGCATATAGAACAATCTGAAAGAAAGACACTGTATACTTTTATAATTCTCTCATGCAGCATTTCAAGACATTTGAAATGATAAACCTCTTAAATTTACTATGAAATCCCGCAAATGTTTAGTGAGCAGCTGTGTCCATCAAAGATGGAATTTCCCAGTTGCTACTAAGTTGTGGCATGGACTTAAGTGTAAGTAAATGTTTATGTGTAAGTTTCCAAAAGTTAGCTGGCATAGAAATTAATCTGGAAGGAGAAAAATGGGATTTTTATTCTAAGCTAAAAAATAGATCCTGGAGGAGTTGGTTGTTTTGTTTGGGGTTTTTACACCCCGCCCCCTTTCTACCTCTTTAAACACTCTCTGGTGTGGATGTGAAACAAACATGCCTTTATATCTACCAATTGAGTAATCTGATCTTCAGCCAAAAAAGTAACTGGCTCCTAATAACCAGGTGTGATGCAAAGAATGTATCTGAAAGGTTATTCTACACATATACAAGTCAATGGGGTGGTTGTGTGAGTCCCCTGAACTTCCCAGTAAAGAAAACAACGAAGGAAAAAGGAGCTTTTGTTGCAGAAAGCTCTGACCAAATTAGAAACAGACAGCTTTGATATTGCCTTCATCTGGGGAATTGTCTGGTCAAATCCAGTCTCTTCCTACTCCATGGGGAGCTAGGAGGTGCAACACTTAGGACGTCCTTGCACTAAAGGGAACGCAAGGCAGGACGTATGACCCTCTTCATGTGTCAAGGGATCACACAACCCCACACGCCAGGCTCTTCAAATTAAGAAATTTACCTCTAGGTTTAGTTGTAAACTTTTTATTAAAATGCAATTTCTACTTCTAAGGTTTGTGAAATGTCTTCATTTCCTAACGTTTAGAAGTGATTCTTGTATCAAAATTATGAATTGTTAAGTTGACAGAAACTGAGTCTTTAATTGCTTTGGAGGTTTACGAACTTGCTGCAACAGGGCAAGTGCCAAGACACAGTATTTGGCAACAAAATTCTTTTCTTATCTTCAAATGTTTTCATTCTGAGAATCCACCAGACTGTATTCATGGACCTTTGGCTTATGGTTTATATAACCAATTAGCTGGGACCTGGTACAATATGTTGAAAGTTTTACATAGTGTCATTCTGGTGACATTGCATTGATGAGTATAAACACTCTGTTTTGTCAGATTAATTACCTGTTAATCCATGTGAAATATACAGCTAATTTCTTTTTTTCTAAGTCTAGCAGTTATCGTAAGGGAACCAAGAGTTTTTCTTTATTATTTTAGTTCTTCCTAATTGGAAAGCAATAGGATTTATGTTTGCATGAATATCTATGATCCTTCAACTTGAGCAAAATGGCATGTTTTCATCAACTGGAGTCCGAAAGTACAGAAAGACAGGGAATTCACCATGAAGGAAAGACAAAAAAACACCTGTTAGGAGATGTAGCAAGCTCTCCTGCTTGAGTGTTCAATACCTAGGCTTCGTCTCTTCCTAGTAACAGACCCGTATTTTGTTCACATCTCTACCCATCAGAGAGGGTGGCTCTATCCTCAGCTCAGAAGTAAATCTGAGACTACAAACTTTTTAGATTGTAACTCAGAATGAAAGACAAATTTCGCATGCACTCTATATAGTTTTTATAGAAAATTGAAAAGAAAACAATAAAACAGTATCCACCCTTATAATGCGCATTATGTTTTCATATGTTTCTTCTATTTCTTTTTTTAATGATTATTTTGACCCACTAAATTTGATTTCCCAACCCACTAAGAAGTCCTGAGGCAAGTTTCTAAAACACTGATCTAAGCCCATCGTGTCAATCCTACTCCTCTTGAATTGACTGGCTTTGGGCTTAGTGACCCACTTGAGTTCATAAGACATGAGGGAAGTCTGCCAGGGAATTTTCTTGAAAAATTTCTTCACTCTTAGAATTAAAACAGTGTATTATACTGAGTTCATGGATTGGAAGAACTTGATATTGTTAAAATGTTGATTGTCTCCAAATTGATCTGTAGGTTAAAGATAGCCACAATCAAAATTCCAGAAGGATTTTTTTGGTATATATTGAGAAGCTGATTCTAAAAGTTATATGGAAAGGCAAAGGAAGTAGAATGGTCAAAACAATTTTGAGAAAGAAACGTAAAGGTGATGGACTCATACCACCTGACTTCAAGATTTACTATGATAGGGGTTGGCCCCGTGGCCAAGTGGTTAAGTTCACGCTCTCTGCTTCAGCGGCCCAGGATTTCACTGGCCCAGAATCCTGGGCATGGACATGGCACTACTCATCAAGCCATACTGAGGCGGCATCCCACATAGCACAACTGGAAGGATCCACAACCAAAAATACACAACTATGTACCAGGGGGATTTGGGAGAAAAAGGAAAAATAAAATCTTAAAAAAAAAAGACTTACTATGATAAACCTGTAGCAATCAAGAGTTTGATACTGCTGAGAGAATAGACAAATAGATCAAGGAAACAGAATAGAGAGTCTAGAAACAGACCCACACAAATGAAGTCTACTGATTTTGACCAAAGGACAAAGGTAACTCAAAGAAGAAAGTGACCCATAATGTTAATGATTAGGCTGAAGCAAAAACATTTTGAGACAGCCACCTTGATGTGGCTCTTTTCATTTAGGAAGTATTTTGAAGCTGAAGTGTTGTGTTGTGTTTTGTTTTGTTTTGTTTTGCAGGGAAATATTTGCCCTGAGCCAACACCTGTCATCAATCTTCCTCTTTTTTTCCTGCCCCAAAGCCCCAGTACGTGGTTGTATATCCTAGCTGTAAGTCCTTCTAGTTCTTCTATGTGAGCTGCTGCCACAGCATGGCTACTGACAGACCAGTGATGTGGTTGCCTGCCCAGGAAATGAACCCAAGCTGCCGAAGCAGTGAGAGTACCAAACTTTAACCACTAGGCCATCAGGGCTGGGTCTTGAAGCTGAAGTTTTTGACAAAGGTGTGTTGACTTAAAAATTATTCTTTTTAAGGAAAATACCTCAACATAATAAAGGCCATATATGACAAACTCACAGCCAACATCATACTCTATGGGGAAAAACTGAAAGCCATCCCACTGAGAACAGGAACAAGACAAAGGTGCCCACTCTCACCACTCTTACTCAACATAGTACTAGAGGTTTTAGCCAGAGCAATTAGGCAGAAAAAAGAAATAAAAGGAATCCAAATAGGCACTGAAGAAGTGCAACTCTCACTCTTTGCAGATGACATGATTTCATATATAAAAAACCCTAAAGAATCCATCAGAATGCTGTTAGAAATAATCAACAACTACAGCAAAGTTGCAGCATACAAAGTCAACTTACAAAAATCAATGGCATTTCTATACTCTAATAATGAATTAACAGAACAAGAACTCAAGAATACAACCCCATTTACAATCGCAACAAAAAGAATAAAATATCTAGGAATAAATTTAAGCAAAGAGGTGAAAGACCTATACAAGAAAAACTCTAAAAGATTACTGAAATAATCAATAATGACATAAAGAAATGGAAAGAACTCCATGTACATGGATTGGAAGAATAAACATAGTTAAAATGGCCATACTACCTAAAGCAATCTACAGATTCAGTGTAATCCCAATCAGAATCCCAATGACATTCTTCACAGAAATAGAACAAAGAATCTTAAAATTTATTTGAGGCAAGAAAAGACCCCAAAAGCTAAAGCAATCCTGAGAAACAAGAACAAAGCTGGTGGCATCACAATCCCTGACTTCAAAACATATTACAAATGTATAGTAATTAAAACAGCATGGTACCGATACAAAAATAGGCACACGGATCAATGGAACAGAATTGAAAGCCCAGAAATAAACCAACACATATACGGACAGCTGATCTTCGACAAAGGAGCCAAGAACATACAATGGAGAAAGGAAAGCCTCTTCAATAAACGGTGCTGGGAAAACTGGACAGCCACATGCAAAAGAATGAAAGTAGATCCTTATCTTTCTCCATACACAAAAATAAACTCAAAATGGATCAAAGACTTGAAGGTAAGATCATTAACCATAAAACTTCTGGAAGAAAATATAGGCAGTACACTCTTTGACATCAGCCTTAAAAGGATCTTTATAAATACGATGTCCACTCAGACAAGGGAAACAAAAGAAAAAATAAACAAATGGGACTTCATCAGACTAAAGAGCTTCTGGAAGGCAAAGGAAATCAAGATCAAAATGAAAAAACAACCCACAAACTGAGAGAAAATATTTGCAAATCATATATCCGATAAGGGGTTAATCTCCATAATATATAAAGAGCTCACACAAATGAACTACAAAAAAATAGACAACGTGGGGCCGGCCCCCTGGCCAAGTGGTTAAGTTTGTGCACTCCACATTGGCGGCCCAAGGTTTCGTGGGTTCGGATCCTAGGCGTGGACATGGCACTGCTCATCAGGCCACGATGAGGTGGCATCCCACATAGCACAACTGGAGGCACTCACAACTAGAATGTACAATTATGTACTGGGGGCTTTGGAGAGAAGAAGAAGGGGGTAAAAATAAAAAAATAAACAACCCAATCAAAAAGTGGCAGAGGATATGAACAGACATTTTTCCAAAGAAGACATACAGATGGCCAATCGGTACATGAAAAGATGCTCTACATCACTAATCATCAAGGAAATGCAAATCAAAACTACATTTAGATATCATCTTACACCCATTAGAATGGCTGTAACCACCGAGACAAAAAATAATAAATGTTAGAGAGGTTGTGGAGAAAAGGCAACCCTCATCTACTGCTGATGGGAACGTAAACTGGTGCAGCCACTATGGAAAACAGTATGGAGATTCCTCAAAAAATTAAAAATAGAACTACCATATGACCCAGCTATCCCACTACTGGGTATTTATCCAAAGAACTTGAAATCAACAATACAAAGTGACTTATGCACCCCTATGTTGATTGCAGCATTATTCACAATAGCCAAGACATGGAACCAACCCACATGCCCAACAACTGATGACTGGATAAAGAAGATGTGGAATACTACTCAGCCATAAAAAAGGCATAATCGTTCCATTCGCAACCACATGGGTGGACATTGAGGGCAACATGTTAAGCAAAATATGCCAGAGAAAGACAAACACCGTGTGATTTCACTCATATGTGGAATATAAACAAACAGACAAAAGGAACAATTTAGTGGTTACCAGAGGGAAGGGAGGGGAGGGTGGGCACAAGGATGGCAGGGGCACAGTTATATGGTGTTTGACAAATATTAGTGTACAACTGAAATTTCACGATATTATAAACTAGACCACAATAAAAAAATTTTTTTAATTATTCTTTTTATTACCAGTTATGTGTGCAATAGAGCTCCCTTATCCTAATGCTGTGGCTCTCAAGTGGGGGCAGTTTTGCTCCTAAGGGGACATTTGGCAAAGTCTGGAGACATTTTCGGTTGTCACAACTGAAAGGGGGGTGCTCCTGGCATCCAGTGGGTGGAGGCCAGGGGATGCTGCTCAGCATCTCACAGTGCAGAGAACAGCTCCTCTCAACAAATGTCATTAGTGCTGAGGATGAGAAAGCCTGCCCTGACCCCAGCTCTCAGTGCCTTCCCTTGTATAATGTTCTACCCAGGAATTCAAATTATTGGAGACTTTCATTTTCAACTTTATTACATTCCGGGTTGTTTGGATTAGTTATGAATCAATATGTAGTACTTTAAAAGAACAGTTAGAATTTTTTAAAAAATCTATTAAAACTAGTTCAGCTTCTAAAAGTATGTCACTTGTCCCTCAAAAAAAAAATCCATTATAAAAGTTTATAAATAATTTTAATGTGTATGAATTACTTAGTTAAAAGAAAATCATTAGAAATTTGCTTTCCACACTCCCCAGGGAGGAGTCCATACGGTGTTGTTCTGGGTGTCTGTTGGGAAACTTTCACAATGTTTGGAGCCCTTGATGTCCTGCAAATGAAGGAGTAGGATGTCCTCAAATTCCTTGCAGCGGGAACCCACTTTGGTGGCACCAAAGTGATGGCATCTACAGCATAAATTTGAAGAGAACCTGGGAGAAGCTTCTGCTGGCAGCCCGTGCCATTGTTGCCATTGAAAACCTGGCTGATGTCAGGGTCATATCCTCCAGGAATGCCAGCCAGTGAGCTGTGCTGAAGTTGGCTGTTGCCACTGGAGCCACTCCTACTGATGCACGAGAGTGAGTTCAATCACAGGGCCAATGATTCAATCAATGAAACTCCAGTAAAAACTCTGGACACTAAAGATCAGTGGACCCTCCCAGTTGGTGAACACGTTGATATCCTGGGAAGGTTATGTGCCCTGATGCTAGAAGGACAGGGCACAGAAGCTCTGTGTTCAAGAATCTCTCAGACCTCGCCCTGTATATCTCTTCATCTGGCTCTTCCTGGGTTGCATCCTTAAAAATAAAATTATAATCCTAAATCCAGCCTCGAGGACATTATGCTCAGTGAAATAAGTCAGACAGAGAATGACAAACACCTTATGAGCACTCATATGTGGAATCTAAATAAATACATGTGTTTTTTTTAAAAAAAGCTCATAGATACAGAGAACAGAGGCAGGGGGTAAGGGGTGGAAAAAATGGATGAACTGTTTTTATTTCTTATAGTTTAAACAAGTTGAATTTAAAAAGAAAAGAAAAGAAAAAAATCATGAGTATAGCACTCTTCTGAGTTTTGAGAGTCATTCTAGCAAATTATTGAACTCAACAGGGTCCTAAGAACCCCTGAATTTGCAACTAGTTCATCAGAGTATGAGTAGCCTGGGGATCCCCTGGCCTGCAGCTGACATCTGAAGTGAAGGAAGTCTTGTTGGGGCTGTGCCCTTTACCCGCGGGGGTCTGTGCTAACTCCAGGTGGTTAGAACCAGAGCTAATTGCAGTATACCAGCTGGTGTCGAAATAATAGGCTTCACACCAATAGAAAAGAATGTCCCTGTGTTTAAGAGCTATATGGAGAAGCTTTTCACAGTGACTTGTCCTTACAATGTCTGTAACTTAATTTCAAATGCTTCAGCAAGAACAAACTAGTCACACAGAGAGAGAGAAATGAAGGAAAATGTTAACAATTGAAGAATCTATGTGAATGGCCATTCATTGCCCTGTTCTTTTGAAATCTTTAAAAACAAAAAAGTAGAGGAAAAATTGCTACATCAAGTGGCTGCCTCAAAATGTGTCCTGCAGGGGCTGGCCCCATGGCTGGGGGGTAAGTTGACATGCTCTGCTTTGGTGGCCCAGGGCATCGCCAGTTCAGATCCTGGGCACAGACCCAGCACTGCTCATCAAGCCATGCTGAGGAGGCATCCCACACAGCAGAGCCAGAAGGACCTAGAACTAGTGTGTATATCTATGTACTGGGAGGCTTTGGGGAGAAGAAGAAAAAAAAAGAAGCAAGAAGATTGGCAACAGATGTTAGCTCAGGTGCCAATCTTTAAAAAAAAAAGTATCCTGCATTAAAAGGCCATGTCAAGCACAACACTATGAATGCACTTAACACCACTCAATTCTGCACTTAAAAATGGTTAAAATGGTAAATTTTATGTTATGCATATTTCACCACAATTTAAAAAAAAAATGCTACATCAAAATGTCTGCATCAGGGTCTGGCT